>NW_011494677.1:6227223-6265792 GCF_000754665.1 Bison bison bison | reverse complement strand
AAATATCTTATCAAAAGAATCTTAAAAGAGTCTTTGTGGTGATAAAGAAGAGGAGAGCCAAGTTTTGTTTTTAAATAGTCGGAGAAGGCGATGGCACCCCACTCCAGTACTCTTGCCTGGAAAATCCCATGGATGGAGGAGCCTGGTGGGCTGCAGTCCATGGGGTCGCTAGGAGTTGGACACGACTGAGCGACTTCACTTTCACTTTTCACTTTCATGCATTGGAGAAGGAAATGGCAACCCACTCCAGTGTTCTTGCCTGGAGAATCCCAGGGACGGGGGAGCCTGGTGGGCTGCCATCTATGGGGTCACACAGAGTCGGAGACAACTGAAGCGACTCAGCAGTCCTAGAGAGCCTAGAATAGTTCTAAATCCTAGCAACTCTTGATCAGGGCTCCATATGCTATTTCTAAAAAGTCCGTGGACACTTGAGAAATCGGAGCACTTTCCATGACTTCCTGCCAGTGCTGCCAGATGGGGGCTCTTTTCCCAGAGGTTATGCCTCTGATCTGCTTGTGGTCTCACATTCCCTGTCACTAGAGCATACTTCTCTAGTGGCTCAGAGAAGAAAGAATCTGCCTGCAATGCAAGACATCTGGTTTCGATCCCTCCATTGGGGACATCCCCTGGAAAAGCGAATGGCTACCCACTCCAGTAGGGACAGAGGAGCATGGCGGACTGCAGTCCGTGGTGTCCTAAAGAGTCGGACGTGACTGATTGACGAACACTTGCACTTCACTTTTCATGCCTCTGACTTGCTTGTGGTCTCATAGTCCCTGTCACTAGAGCATGAAGCCTCCAGGTCCCCATGGAACCGTGACAGGGAGGCTTGGCTGTCTACCTGTGCCTCCTAGAGCCAGGACCCAGTGGGAAAAATAGCTCTGGTGCTCAAATTTCTAGGAACAGGGTGGCTCAGACAGTAAAGAGTCTGCCTGCAAAGCAAAACACCCGGGTTCAATCCCTGGGTCGGGAAGATCTCCTGGGGAAGGAAATGGCAACCCACTCCAGTACTCTTGCCTGGAAAATGCTATGCATGGAGGAGCCAGGTAGGCTACAGTCCATGGGGTCGCAAAGAGTCAGAGACGACTGAGCGACTTCACTTTTTCGCTTAAACCTGGGAAGACAGACAAGCTCTCTGGGTAAAGCCAGTCTAAATTTTTAAAGTGAAACTCTAGTGATAAAAGCAAACGTTTCACTTTGTGGGATCATAATGCATTTTGGACCATGCCAATGGGAGACAAAAGGAAATTTCCTACCAAGACATCAAATGATTTATTGATTTCTTCAATTCACACAGATGGGCAGAAAACAAATATTTGTGGAGAACTTACTATTTTTTTTCTCCTGTTGTGAAGTTTTATCAAGTTTGTTTGTTTGTTTGTTTTTTATGTGGACTATGTTTAAAGTCTTTATTGAATTTGTTATGATATTGCTTCTGTTTTATGTTTTTGGTTTTTTGGTCTTGAGGCATGTGAGATCTTAGTTCCATGACTAGGCCTGGAACCTACACCCCCTGCCTTGGAAGGTGGAGTTTCAACTACGAGATGGCCAGGAAAGTCCCTTTCATAGTGACGTTTTAACCAACAAAATGCATCTTTCACGTGAAGAGCAGTGGAATGACTGTTGCTCCAGTGGTATGTGAACTAAAAGTGATTAGAATGTGATTTATATCCAAGAGTGCTCGTCCTCTGTCCCTCATACATGATTAGCACTTGGGGTTTGTAAAGAAATATAGCATCTATTTTTCATCCATCCATACACACACACAACAATCTAAATATTTTATGAACACCCATATTAAACACAAAATCCTTCATTACCTTAAGTGCTGCTGTGAAGCTGGACGTTTTAATATAAAGTTATCAGAGCAGAATAAAGGCAAGGTTGTGTGTAAATAGGAATGTTAAGTGGTCTGCTTTGCATGGCAAGTGTATTGAAAGGTAATAAGACACTTCATCAAATTCATCTATTAACCTTGTGGCATGTGGAGTCATGAAGGTCCAGAAATAAATGAATAATCGTCTAAACCGTTAGGAGGGGCTGTCCCAGCCTCTGATTAGAGATCCTGTGGAATCATGAATTATGTGAAATACAAACAGCATCACTATTGGGTCCTCAGTTTACATATTGAATTTGCAACTTCTCATTCTTACATCACAGGAATTGTTTTTTCACTTACTTGAAAGAAATAAACTATTTAACATTTGAACATGACCATACCAGAAGATGACACAAACTCATAGGAATACTTACAAGACAAAAGTAGGGAAATATAAATTTTAATTTTCAAAAAGTGGGCATTATTGGAAAAGATATTTTAATAACTGTTCCAGAGACACTTCAACATGTTGCCTTGAAACATCTGCTACTACTCCTTTGAGCTTACCAATTTCAGCGTGACGAACCACACTAAATTTGGTCTTCAGCAGTAGACTAAGACAGACTTGACTGGCTCATAAAAGCCAATTATATGCAGCTCTTCCTTATGTATTACATATGTATTATGTAATACATTCAGTAATGTATGTAATGCATTCCTTACATAATACATCCAGTGACATCCTCTTGGTAGCTTGAAATTGGTCGTGTTGGGAGCATTTACACCACAAAAAATTGGCAAATGCTAGCGATCAAGCTACAAATGCTGCAGACTCATTTTCTCTCCACCCCCACCCTGCTTTAAGTTAAAATCATGATCCAGTTAAACATTGATTATACTGATCAAGCACTTGTCAAATATTTTCAATATTGCTCTCATCACCACTTTTGATTTTATTTTCCTTCTGCTCTCCTTCTGGTGCTTCTAAATTAAAGCTAATTGCAGGCCTTTGTATTTAAGGGTTACAGCAGTTGTAGCAAAATAGAAAATAGGTGAAATGTATTTTGGGGCTTCTTTGCCTTCTTAACCCAGGGATCGAACCCAGATGTCCTGCACTGCAGGTGAATTCTTTACCATTTGAGCCACCAGGAAAGCCTTTTTTCCTAAACTTTTCCCTTTTCTCTCTCAGAATCTTGTGTTCTTTTATTTACAACATTGTGTTAATTTCTGCTATACAGCAATGTGATTCAGTTATACATACATATACATTCTTTCACTTTTTTTTTTTTTCCTTTTTGATCCTTTCCCAGTTCTACTGCTGCTGCTACTACTGCTAAGTCACTTCAGTCGTGTCCAACTCTGTGCGACCCCATAGACGGCAGCCCATGAGGCTCCCCCATCCCTGGGATTCTCCAGGCAAGAACACTGGAGTGGGTTGCCATTTCCTTCCCAGTTCTAGGTCTTCCTAAATCAGAGAAGTTTCCAGAAACAGTGAGACTATATTTTCCATAGTCTGAAACATTCTTCCCAGAAACTAATCAGAGAAGTAGAGCTAAAGAAGAAGAAGAAATTGAAGCTTTGTATCAAACCCTGTCTAGTTAGGGGTAGCTTGGTCAAGAGCTTTTGAACACAATTAACAAATTCTTTAAGCACAATTTAAGAAATGGAAGTATGAGAGGCTTCCCCAGTGGTCCAGTGGTTAAGACGTCATGCTCCCAATGCAGGGGGCCTGGGTTTGAACCCTGGTCCAGGAACTGGATCCCACATGCCACAGGACCCAGTGCAGCCAAATAAATAGATAATTTTTTTTAAAGAAAGAAATAGAAGTATTAGAATCAGGGTCTTGACTCAATGATACCGGAATTCATAGATTAGAGGCAAATGAAGGAGAGAAGAGTCTGGGCATTAATGAATCTCCAAAGTGAGGTAAATCCTTTATTATGGGAAGACTTTGATTTTGCTTCTATGTAAAAAGTCCTATAAAGCCTGTTGTTACATCCATTGCAAGTCTTTTTAAGTTTAACTGTGGACGAATGTCCTTAGTTTGCCGGAATGTCACTGTCAGGGAACCGTGGGGACAGCCTGGTGGGTTCCCACACCAGTGCACTTGCAGACACATCTCCTGCACCGTGAATCTCTGGGTGGACTCGCCTTTGGGTCTGCTCCTGAGGGTGGACCCAAGGCACATTAGGTTTGGTCAGGATGGGTCTCTTTGTATGTGTTCTGGACTACATTCCTGTTCCTGAGGCCAGTGGAACTTCCTGAAACCAACCTGAGCTCTAGAAGTGTGAGACCAGAGCCAGCATGCATTTTCAGAACAGGATACAGTCACACAGCATGACCGCCTTCTAGAATACCAGCGGGGCACAGAGATGGTCGAGGCAATGGCATTATTGGTGGCTTTTTTCCCATTAGCTTGCCTTCATGAGAAAAAATCAGCAAAAAACACCATTCACTCATCCATTCAGGTCAGAGCATTGCTTTTTCAAGTTTCCAATATTAAACTTCCATTTTTCCTGGCATGGGGACCTAGTAACTAAATACTAGTTGATAATGTCTTTGTTAGGATCTGTCACTGGCCAGTCTCAGAACACCAGACCCCGAGAAAGCGATGCACACAGGTACATTTGAGGTGAGAGCAGAGAGACAGCTGAAAGGGTGCTTGGTTGGAGGCCAGAGGCTCAGAGAAGGGGCTCAGAGAGTTCACTGAAGGCGAACTCCTACCTCATAGATTTGCCTCTAACTCCTCCTGCCTCTGTGTCCCAAAGGATCATGCATTATTGATCAAACCGTCATTCTATCTTTGGACTGTGTTTCAAAGGGTACTTCTGTTATCTTAGAGATCTGTACCAAAATATTAGTGGTTCTCAGTAAAATAAATCAGTATTTCCCTTGTCCAAACTGGAAACACCTCTTGGAACTTTTATCAAGTTATTTGGTGAGAAAAAAGATTGGTAAGCACACTTTCAATTGAAAGGAGGCATATTTCTTCAAGTTCAGAGGGCTGGAGAACTGTGTTTTGATTGACAAAATAATGACCCGTTGAGTGAGTCCAGAATGAATTGGCTGAATCTGTGTTCGTTTCTCCATAAATTTGCCCAAGTCAGAAGAGAAAATCCACAGATACAATGATGAACCGTGTGATTAGCATGTTATCAGCCTGGTCGGGGCCAAATTCTCCCCTCATATATGCAGGCGCACATTCTTTCCTATGACTTGCATATGTGCTTTGTGGTTATAGGACAGATTTAGGTTTGTTTTTCTTTCTGTCTTTCCCAGTCCCCAAAAGCATCATTTAAAGTTTTTGGAAGCAATTTAGAGATGCTATGAGACTCCCCACCCCCTCTCAACTTCTGGAATACTTGCAGGTTTTTTTTTTTTTTTTTCTGGCACAAAAACAATCAGAAAAGAATACAAATGCCAGGATAGCTTCCAAAGAGAGACATAAAAGTACTGCCTATATTATTTGTAAACCACCGTGACTTGCTTATTCTTACCTGCTGTTACCAGAAAAGTCATTTAAGCTCTAAAAGAATAATGAAAATCATATATTTGGGGGAGGGTGGAGTTTGGGTCCCTCAGTTGCAGAAGTCCTGCTTTATAATTGCAGACAATGGTTGATTTTGTTTGGCCAGGGCTTAATTAAAGTTAGGTTTGAGAGGTTTGAGAATGAGATGGTACCTTTGAATTACTGGAGACTTTTTTTTTTAATTTTTAAATTATATTTAAATTTTTTTAGATGTAGACCATTTTTTAAAATCTTTATTGAGTTTATTACAACATTGTTTCTGTTTTATGTTTTGATTTTTTGGCCTCGAAGCCTGAGAGATCGAACCCACACCCCCTGCATTAGAAGATGAAGTCTTAACCACTGGACCACCAGGGAAGTCCCTATTTTTAAAATTTTTATAGTATAGTTGGTTACAATGTTGTGTTAGTTTCAGGTGTACAGCAAAGTGAATCAGTTATCCACATATCCACTCTTTTTAGAGTCTTTTCCTGTAAAGGACATTATAGACCATTGAGTAGAGTTCCCTGTGCTATATAGTAGGTCCTTATTAGTTTATCTATTTTATACTAGTATATATATGTCAATTCCAATAATGGAGACATTATTTTTAAAGAAGCATATTGAGACATAATATAAATTGATTTGGAATTGGTTATCATTGCACTTTATTTCTAACATTGAGTGATTATGAGAATATGGTATTTTGGATCATTTGTGGTAGTTTGGGAACCTGAAATGAGAGAAAAAGAACCTTTAAAGATGGATGTTTTTCAGAGTTACTAAGAACTATGTTGGATTTTTTTGCTGATAATAAAAATACATTTGTAGACACTGACATTTTTCTAATATGTGAATGTTAGACCATCTTCTGTCCACAGAGCATTGTCTAGTCCTAAGTGATAGCTCTGTGTATGAAATTCAGCATTTCTCCTCCAGAACCACGGGGATTATTATCTTTATATTCTTTCTTGTAAATATCCCTTTGAATACCAAAAGCCTACAACAAATTTGTTTATATGGCTGGAAAAAAAAAAAAGAAAAGAAATTAATTCCAAGCAGAAAATCTGAGTAAAGACGGTGGCAGCAGGTCACTTAATGATCCCTTTGTGCTTCAGTAACTAAAAATATTAACGTCAACATCCAAGCGCAATTTGCTGAATATTTCATGTATTTCAAAACCTTTCCTGGTGTTGTATCTCCACCCTAGTTGCAACTTCCTTATAGAGCTGACTTGATCCTCAACACACCCACAGTTCGTGTGAAAGTTTTCATTCAGGTTTTGAGAGTTTGGGATGACTGGGGGTTTGGCAAGAGAAGCTTTTCTTCTAACAATTCTCCAGGTGATGTTTTAGCCTTCAGACGACCCAGGCATAGATTTAAGCAAGGCGTTCTGGGGACTTCCCTGGCGGTCCAGTGGTCTAGACTTCACCTTCCAGTGCTGGAGATGCAGATTCAATCCCTGGTGGGGGTGCCATGCCTCATGGCCAAAAGACCAAACCATAAAACAGAAGCAATATTGTACCAAATTCAGTAAAGACTCTTTTAAAAAGATATTCTTAGGTAGCTTGCCTGGTGGCTCAGATGGTGAAGAATCTGTCTGCAATGCAGGAGGCCAAGGTTCGATCCCTGGGCAGGGAATATCCTCTGGACAAGGAAATGGCAACCCACTCTATTATCCTGGCTTGGAGAATTCCATGACAGAGGAGCCTGGCGGGTTACAGTCCATGGAATCACGGAATCGAACACGACTGAGGGACTAGCACTATCCTTATATACGAAGTGTTCTTCAACCCTATGGTCTCAGAGACTGTTCTTGAGCCTTCATCGTCTTTCCACGCATTAACATTTAAGCATAGCTTTGACGGGGCAAGAGAGTGAAAGGTTTGTTATGATTCAGCCTGCTGTTTTGCATGCTGCACCTCTGCGCATCCTCCATGCTCATCTTTTCCAGGCACCTGTCCTCAGACAGTGTTACCATCTCCCCCATCTTAACCCCAGTTTAAACATCCACAGGAAGCCAAGCACAACATGCCCATCTGCTCCAGATGTGTCCAATCAAGTTCTCCTATTTTGATTCTGTTCCAGATAAATCTTCCAGCAATGTATAAACAGGTTGCTTTTTAAGAAGTAAATCTTTCTTCTGGAAAAAAAGGAAAATCCCATGCATTTTGGAAACTTTGGCCATTTTTCCTTTAAAAGAAAACACCTCATCTAAAGGAAATGCACAGCTTGATCCTCCTGTTTGCTGTTTGCCAGAAGAGGAGAGGCAGCTCGGTGTTTTGTTCCCAGAGCCTCAGCTTGATCCGGGCTTATTCTCTGACTGAGCAGAGAATCTGCCCCGCAGTCAGATACTTGGCTTTGGCTGAGATTCATTTCTGGGCAGCTTTGAAGGGAGCATCACAGGACGTCAGACAAGACAGCCAGACTCGCCGGGTGATTGGGAGGACCCCAGCCTCTTCTGTGTTCTTTCAGAGCCTCCTCCCTCTCCAGGGACTGAGCCCCATAAGGATGCCCGATTCAGTTATCCATTGAGTCAACAATTATTTACTAACAGCATACTGTGGGCTAGGCTTTGTTCTAGGGTCCAGGGATTCATCAGTGAAAAAAAGTACAAAGTCCCTACTCCCATGAACCTGGAGACAGACAACAGGAATGTGTAGTAGTGTATCACAGGGCAGGTGGAGGTGAGCACTCTGATTTAAAATAAGGATGAAGAGTGACCTGGGCCAACAGGGTTGGGGACTCAGAAGGGCTTTAGTTACAGCGATCAGGAAGCCTCCGGAGTTGAGATGACATTAGAGGCACCTGCAGGGGGTGAGTAGAAGGTCAGAAAGCTGGGCTGGGACATGGTAGATTGAATGACTGCAGAGCCCCAACTGACTACAGAAGAGGAGCGAGGGGAGGGCAGAGGGAGATGAAGGGAAAGAAGCAACTGCAGGTCAGACCATGAGGACTGAGCTCCACAAGCTCCAGTGTATGTGCCGACCCTGATTCAGGAGATCTGGGCAGACCCAGAGTCTGTGTCCCTCAGACACACCTGGGAAGCCCTCGCCACCACTGGTCCCCAGGCCATCTCTGCGTAGCCAGGATCTGGGTGCCAGAGCACGACTACTCCTATATGTGGAATAGGAAGGCTGGGAGGCTTTCGAGTTAAGAGGGAACGTGGCATCTGATTTGTTTCAAAGAAGGCAACCTGGCTGCTCTGTGGAAAATAGCAAGGAAGGAAGCAAAAGACCTATTAGGAGACAATAGGCACCATCGAGGCAAGATGTAGCTGTGCTCACACCAGCATCACACCCAGAGCCATTCAAGTCAATGTGCGGGTATGCTCCGCAGTCCTGGTGGGAATGTACCTGGTGGTGTTAACCTGTGGCCTCGCGGAATTGGGCAAGTCAAAAGCTCTTTAATGATTTGGTGAAAAGAAAATCTGAGACGCTTGATTCCTAGAACCTCATCTGCCTCATACCTTGATTTCATTTCCATTCCCGATGCACGTGTTTCTGTTGAGTTAAATGTGAACTCAGTGTGTCCTGTCACTGTAATGGATGTATCCTACTGCAGGGGAGGGATTCTCATCCATCTCCAGAATAAGTGAGCTTGTCTTGTGTTTGCATTACGATGGGACACGTGAGGCCCACGGACACATGAGGTCTATTTCATTTTTTAGACTTTATTTTTGTATCCTTATATAAGATATCTGACTGTAAGTTCATCTCAAGGCAGGAAATTTTACTTGGAATGGAAATTAATATCCAGTCAGTGGCATATTGGGGCTTCCCAGGTAGGGTAGAGAACCCCACCTGCCAATGCAGGAGACTGAAAAGACTGGGATTCGATCCTTGGGTCCTGAAGATCCCCTGAAGGAGGGCATGGCAACCCACTCCAGTATTCTTCTCTGGAGAATTCCATGGACAGAGGAACCTGGTGGGCTATAGGCCATGGGGTCGCAAAGAGTTGGACAAGTGAAGCAACATATCACACACACCTGCACGCATGCAGTGCACATTGCTATAGTGGAATCATCTTGTTTACTTAGAATTCGTCACCTGAGTTACTTCTTTTTTAATAGCCCTGAATCTATAATTCAATATTAATGATGTATCAGTTCAGTTCAGTCACTCAGTCGTGTCCAACTCTTTGTGACCCCATGGACTGCAGCATGCCAGGCCTCCCTGTCCATCACCAACTCCTGGAGTTTACTCAAACTCATGTCCATTGAGTCAGTGATGCCATCCAACCATCTCATCCTCTGTCATCCCTTTCTTCTCCCACCTTCAGTCTTTCCCAGCGTCAGGGTCTATTTCAATGAGTCAGTTCTACACGTCAGGTGACCAAAGTATTGGAGTTTCAGCTTCAGTATCAGTCCTACCAATGAATATTCAGGACTGATTTTCTTTAGGATGGACTGGTTGGATCTCCTTATAGTCCAAGGGACTCTCAAGAGTCTCCTCCAACATTTGTTGGAGTCTTCTCCAACAGTTATAAATGATCATAGTTCATGATATATTCAGAGGGATCTTCTTTCACTCTGATTTTATAATTTTCCTGAGAAACCTTCCCAAATTTCTCTAAACTTCTCTGTTCTAATGTTTCTCAACTGCAAGTGATTCCCCCTCTCCCCCACCCAGGACATTTGGCAATATAAATTGCAGACATTTTTGATGACTGCAGAAGGAAGAGGCTACTGGTACCTAGTGGGTAGAGGTCAAGTGAAGTGAAGTGAAAGTCACTCAGTCATGTCAGACTCTTTGCGACCCCATGGACTACACAGTCCTTGGAATTCTCTAGGCCAGAATACTGGAGTGGGTAGCCTTTCCCTTCTCCAGGGGATATTCCCAGTTCAGGGATTGAACCCAGGTCTCCTACATTGCTGGCAAATTCTTTACCAGCTGAGTCACAAAGGGTGCTGATAAACATCCTCCATGAACAGGAGAGACCCCACAACATAGGATCATTTGGCAAAAAATGTCAACAGTTAAGTTTGAGAAACTCTGCCACTGTGGTGACTGTGTGACCTCAAACTGCAGAAAATGGCATCCATCAAAGTCCCCAGCTGCTGGGCTCCGAACTCCATCATGGTTTTTGCACCCAGTCAGCCCTTCACATGGGCTGCCCTGAGCCGATGACCACACGTGGCAGGATACCGAGGGTTCCCTGAAGGTCACCTTCAGCTTCCGTACTCCCCAGCACCCTTGCCAAACCTTGCTTAGACAGCACAGCAGCCTCAGACACTTCATCTCACTTTCCGCTTTCCTTCTCTCCCGCCCAAGTCAGTCTAGCATCTCAGTAGAAGACCCTTCCAGCGTTTTCCCTCCCAATTTTCTCCCAAGACTTTTTCCCAAATAAAATCCTTGCACAGTGTATTCTGTTGTAGGGTCTGCTTTTCAGAGGGTCCGGGTTGATATGTCATGGCATTAAATAACTGACAATAATGAATTTATGAACCTTCCCCATTGTAGGGATAGCAGAAGCAAGTGTTCTAAAACACAGAAATGGCTCAGAAATAAGAACTTTACTACTAAATTGTTGGACTTCCCAGGTGGCTCAGTGGTAAAGAATCTGCCTGCCAATGCAAGAGAAATGGGTTCAATCCCTAGTTGGGAAGATCCCCTGAGGGAGGAAATGGCTATCCACTCCAGTATTCTTGCCTGAGAAATCCCATGGACAGTGGAGCCTGGCAGGCCATAGTCCACGGGGTCGCAAAAGAGCTGGACACAACTTAGTGTGTAAACAACATCAACAACTAAATTTTTAGAGCAACAGAGTAAGTAAATAAACAAAAGACAGAAATATTTAGTATGATATTCAGTTCAGTTCAGTCGCTCAGTCATGTCCGACTCTTTGCGACCCCATGAATTGCAGCACACCAGGCCTCCCTGTCCATCACCAACTCCAGGACTTCACTCAAACTCATATCCATCGAGGCGGTGATGCCATCCAGCCATCTCATCCTCTGTCGTCCCCTTAAGAGAACCCAATTATTAAAAAAAGAGGGAATTAGCTATTTTTCATGTTTAAAACCCAACTAAGACCTCATCTGAAGCAACTAAAACAAGGAACCAGCATTCACTCCCCCCAGCTCCTGTGCACTTTTGAGAATGGGAACTGGTTCCAGACATGAACATGAGGTCATCATTCCTAATTAGAGGAACGATTTCTATTCTTGAATGTCTAAGATGAACATGCCTCCACCCTCAGAGAGCCTGGCAGTATTTGCAGCTCTGCCTGCTCCACGTGTGAGCTCCTCACAGCCTCTGGTCAGTCAGGGTCCCGGTGTGAACACATCACCACAGGCCACTCGGAGCCACACCCTCGCCTTCACCAAACATGCACCTCCCTTCCACTGCCTTCCAGACACTCATCTCTCGGAGTAGATTCCCCACCGGGCGACAGTTGCTGTCTGTGGATTGCCAGCCGGTCAGTGAGTCCCTCCTGGATAAGACTGTCCCTGATGAGATGGCATTCACCTCCATGCAGGCGGCCACTGGAGACAATGGTCCTGAGACTCACAGATCCTGATCCGTGCTGTGTTATGAACTCCAGTCGGAGAACCACTCAGATCTTATTCCTGACTCATAGGAGACTAGGTTTTCTTTGGATTGAACCTCTCTTTATGCCTCTCAAGATTTACTCTGCTGATACCTAAAGGGGTATTCTCCCTCTCAAACCAGCATGCTGGTTTTTCTGAAGCAGACTTTCCCTGTCCCCAGCTAGCAATCTGAAAGAAGCCCAGGAGATGCTGATTCTTCATTCTGGTGCCTACAGGTCCAGGGCTGGCTTATTGTAGGGCTGCATGGGTATTGCAAGGATGGGTGTCTTTGGAAAAAACCCTGCCGGAGGGCCTGGCATTTTCTTAATGCCTTCAATGTGCCAAGCCTTTTGCAAGTCACTTTTCAGGCACCAACTTGTTTCATTCCTACCAGAGTCCTGGCATGGGTATGTTTTATCCCCATTTTACTGATGAGAACACTGAGGCTCACAAAGTTTTAAGTGACTTGCCGCAGATCACAGTGTTAGTAAGCAGCAGAAGGGTCACTGGGCTGTGCTTTTACATTAGAGTCTGGGGAATAGCAGTCTCAGGACCCAGGGCTGCCCTTTGAGTCTGTTTATGTTTTTCTGGCTGATAGATAGAGCAGCACAACTAAGGGAGCCTCTACCACAAGCCAGTGTCTCCACTCAAGCATGTAGGTAACTGGCAGTCCTCCCTGGGTGTACTCGCCAATGCCAGCTGACTGAGAGCAAAGGCAACTCTCCTAGGGCAGGGCCCAAGCTTCTGATTCCACCCCAGGGGTTGGGAGCCAAGTCAAAATGACCTGTCACCACGTTGCATCAAGATCCCTCATTTATATGCAACAGGCACTCAGGAAAGGCTGACAGATTCCTACGTGAATAAATGAAGGAACAAACAGGAGCCTTCATCTGTATAAGTCACAAGGCCTTCGAATAGAACCAGAGTTTGAAGCTCATCTAATTCAAAATTCTGCAACATCCCCACCAAGTGGTTATCTCAGTCCTGCCTGGCTCCTGGGTTGGCAGGGAATTCGCACACTTCCTGAGGGAGTCTGTCCAACGTCGTAGGACTCTGGCTGTTCAAAAAGGGAGCACTGGTCAAATAAGACCTTTGAAAAGGAAAAGTCAAGGGACTGGAAATAAGAAGGAAGGACTTTACGGTCTGGCTTATCCACTTAGAGATTCTGTTACTTCAAAAATCTTGGTTCAACTTGAAAACGTTACACTGAGTGAGATAAGCCAGACACAGAAACACAGATGGTGTGACATTCCACTTTGTCTGGATACACAGAATGGGCCAAGTCACAGGGACAGAAGGTTGAATGATTGTTCCCAGGGGCTGTGGCCAGGGAGAACAGAGAGTTATTGTTTAATGGGTGGAAGATTCAATTTGGGATGATGAAAAAATCCTGAGAATGGACAGTAATGATGGTTGCCCAGCAATGTGAATGCACTGAACTGCACACTTACACATGGCTAATGGTGGCTCAGCTGGTAAAGAACCTGCCTACCAATGCAGGAGATACAAGAGACATGAGTTTGATCCCTGCGTCTGGAAGATCCCCTGGAGGAGCAGATGGCAACCCACTCCAGTAGTCTTGCCTGGAAAATTCCATGGACAAAGGAGCCTGACAGGCTACAGTCCATTGGGTCCCAAAGAGTCACACACAACTGAGTAGGCGTGCACACACATTTTATCACAATGAGAAGAAAAATGAGTTTGAGGGACTTCCCTGGTGGTCCAGTGGTTAGGACTCCATGTTCCCAATGCAGGGGGCGCAGTTTCAATCCCTAGTTAGGAAACTAAGATCCCACATGCAGCACAATATGCACCCCCCCACCCCGACCCCCTCAAAAGGTTTCAAGACAAGTACGTATAAACCTGACCAAGAAGTGTTTAATTCATCAGTTTCTGGTATGCAGGTAAATGAGAATTGGATGTTCTGAGGCTTTTAGGAAGAAGTTAAGGAAAACAAGTTCCCTTTGTGGAAACTTACCCTTCTCTATGAGGCTGGTGGACTATGGATTTGATGACACCGCTTTTAACTTGGTGGCATGGGGATCCAGGCTATAGGAATTTTAAGTCTTGGAAAGTTCAAGATGGGATATAAATGGACACAGGGTGCCACTCCCATGGTGCATGTGTGCCCCTGGTGGACAGAGCACCACGTGCACGGTGAAGAAGACTAGGCAGTCATTCTCTCTTTGAGTTTCAAAAGAAGCCATTTACTGGGACTTCCCTGGTGGCCCAGTGGTTAAGACTTCGCTTCCTAATGCAGGGGGTGCCGGTTCGATCCCTGGTCGGGGAGCTGAGATCCCACATGCCTTGCAGCCCAAAAAACCAAAACACAAAGCAGAAGCCATATTGTAACAAATTCAATAAAGACGTTCAAGAAGGTTCACATCAAAAAAAGATCTTTAAAAAAAAAAAAGCCAGTTACTCTTAGCGACTCAATACCTTCCTCTCTGAATCTGAAGAGCAAGCATGATATTTCCCACCTCAGATGGAGACTAAGCCAGTTGACCGGCCGGGAGTCAACAGAAAGGGTACACACGATCTTCTTTAGGCCAGATTTACCGTCCGCCTTCAATAAGTGGTTCGGCGTGCCTGTGTGACATGGTTTCCTTCCTGTAATGGTTCCTGCTGGCAAATCTGCGATGGGTTTCCCTATGCAGACCACTCATTTCCTCTAATTGCTTCCAATGAGAGGTGGGAGGCAGGAGGGTGGGTGCCTCGCTCAGGGCTGCTGGTCTCCCCATCAGCCTGACCATCCCTAGAAGCAGCCTTCATGCTCAACATGGTATTTGGGTGAGAAAGTCAGGTCACACATTCTGCGATTCAAGGATCCTCAAAAGGTGGCTTGATCCCTAAAGATCTGACCTCCTTCCTTTGTTTTTGTTTTTAGTTTTTTTTTTTTTTTTTTAATTTGCCCAAATTAGGCAGGTTAAAGTTTGAAAGTGTTAGTCGCTTACTTGTGTCCAGCTCTTTGGGACTCCATAGACTGTAGCCTGCCAGCCTCCTCTGTTCATGGGATTTCCCAGGCGAGAAAACTGGAGTAAGTAGCCATTCCCTTCACCAGGGTATCTTCCTGTCCCAGGGATAAAACCTGGGTCTCCTGCATAGCTGGCAGATTCTTTACCATCTGAGCCACCAGGAAAGCAACTTAGGCAAACTTTAGTTTTTCTTAAGATTTTTTTTATATGGACCATTTTTAAAGTCTTTATTGAATTCATTACAATATTGCTTCTGTTTTATGTTTTGGTTTTTTGGCCATGAGACATGTGGAATCTTCGCTCCCCAACCAGGGATTGAACCACACCCTCTGCACTGGAAGACAAAGTCTTAACCACCGAACCACCAGGGAAGTCCCTTTATTATGAGTTTTTAAGGAATTTTCTTTCTGATGATAAGAATAATTTATACTCATTATTTCAAAAGATGAAAAAATGCAGAAAAGGTTACAAAAGGAAATTGAAACTACCCTCCAACCTATTAATCTAGAAAGAATCCTATTAAAAATTTTGTACCTCCCTATGTTACTTTTAAACTGTCAGTTGAGAAAATATCATATATACAGATTTGTATGTTACTTAACTCTGTTTAACATAAAATCAAAAAACCTAATTTTTGAAAGCTGTCTAAAATACCATTCCCTAGTTATATGTTTTGGAGTACATGTGGTTTTTATCATAAATAATGTATCATGACATCCTATACCAATTTCTGTCTTTATTTCTGATATGATTTTAGGTTTGAGTCCTAGAAAAAATACTGGACTAAAGGGTCTGTGAACTTTTAATTTTCCTGGAAGATTAGTAAAACTTATTATACAAATTTTAAATGTGCCACATGACACCCTTACTTGCAATGAGGATTATCCTCTTGGTTAATATGATAAGTGAAAAGTGGCATTTTGTTGTTTTAATTTGCATTGCTTTGATGACTGGTGATCTTAAAGATGTTTAGACTTTTTCCTTATTTCTTCATATTTTATGAATATCTTCTGTAGGGACGTTTATATACTGTGTCAAACATGTAAACTGGTTTACATTGAGGGGATTAATTAGTTATTCTAGTTGTCACCTAGGGCAAGGTAGAGATTAAATTCATGAGGGTAAAGGACAGTAAGCTTTTTGTTTATTTAAAGGAGAACAGGAGTAGAAGGTTTCCACAGCCAGATGGAACGAAGCCCTATCATATGGTAAAATAGATCTGGGGACCAAGCCTATTAGTGGTCAGAGGCAGTATGAGGTGCTAGAAGATCGAGGGTGTTTTGAAAGAAAGAAGGGATGTGGCACATGAACAGGGGTGGGGAGGACTCTAGCAACAACTTTTTTGTCTATGTTTGTCTATTAGTTTCCCAAGTCTGGCCCTGCTGATAAGCGTCATGTCGTGGTTGTATTAGCACATGTAAGATGCTGGCTTTCCAGTGACCTGGTCTCCACTCTACTTTTTGAAATACTGTGAGCTCCAGTGAATGCAACTAGGTCTTGTTGGTGGCGCATCCAGCAGAGGTTCTCCCAGGCCGTGCTTGGAAAAGCCTCCATCACAGAGTGTCTGTGTCTTGTCTCCTTGTAAGTGGGGAAGCCCCGTAATTAGTCTGCTTGGTCCCTGTGTGACAAAGCCTGCATGGAGGACCTTAAGCTTGAGAGTTTCAATTGGACATAAAGGCAGTAGTTCATGGACATCCCATCGGCCACATTGCGTCCAGGATGTATGCTGAGTTGTCCAGCACCCCCGGGGCACACTGAAATGTTACATAATGGGCATGATAGAGAAAATACTTGGTCTTTTTTTTTTGGTGGGGGTCAGGCCATGGAGCACGTGGGATCCTAGGTCCCCACCCAGGGATTGAACCCACACCCCCTGCATTGGAAGCCCAGTGTCTTAACCACTGGACCTCCAAGAAAATCTCCAAGACACTTGGTTTTGATAGTGGATGACATTTTCCTTGAAGCACTTCTGCAAATGACAGGCCCTTACTCCTGCTTGTCAGAAATCAGACACGCTAACTCCAGGCTCCGTGTGACTTACCTCTGGCTGGGTGAAGTGACTGCCTGAATACGCCTCGGTCTCTGTGCCTCAGTCTAAGTCACACTCTCTGTTTAGAAAGCCATTACAAACCTTCTGACACTTTTTTGTGTGTTTGTTTTTTAAATATTTATTTTTCATTGATTGATGATTGATTTATAGTATTGGTTTGATTTCTATCATACAACACTATGAATTAACCATTGGTGTACATATGTCCCCTCCCTCTTGAACCTCCCTCCCACTTCCTACCCATTCCCAACCCTCTAGGTTATTTCAGAGCCCTGTTTGAGTTCCGAGTCAGATGCAAATTCCCATCGGCTATCTATTTGCATATATTAGTGTATCTGCACCCATGCTGCTCTCTCCATTCATCTAACCCCTCTCTCTTCCCCCCCACCCTTGTCCGTAAGTCTGTCTATATCTGTGTCTCCATTCCTGCTCTGCGAACAGGTTCATCAGTACCATCCTTCTAGATTCCACACATATATATAAAGCGAAAAAACCTGATGACCTTAAGACATTGTGAAGTCACCCACCCTGAGCTAGAAAGGCCCTTCGAGATCACGTAGCACAAAGGAAACGCCCATTTTACAGATGAGCTAACTGAGGTGCTGAGAGGTGGAACTTGCCCAAGGTCACCTGGTAACTTGGTGGCAGAGACTGAACTAAGTACTCTTGGTTTGGAGGTCTTTCCACTTCATCGTTCTGATTTCTGTACACTCATTCATAGCTGTCAAGTAGAAGGCCCAGAGAGCAGGATGAGAGCCTGAAATCACAGAACTAGAAGCATGCTCAGCAGTTACCTGAGAGTCCAAGTGTCCAGGGGACCTTGGCCTTGCAACTATGGAAGACAGAGCAACGGGAGAAGGGCATCTCTCTTGACTTCCAATGCAGTGTTCTCCCTACACTGCACTGCGCAGCATGAAAAAGCCTGTTACCTCCAGGACTGGCAGAGGTTGGGCCATTCAAATGTTATTTTTAGTTTCATGCCTGCTTGGGGTGGTGCATGCTGATTTTTATTTCATGGGTGTACTGGAGATTTGCCTCCCTCTAGGCCGTTGTATTGTTACCATGTCGTCTTCCTGTAAAGGGAGCCGTTACCATGAACCAGAAATCTGTCTGGTTTATTGCGATGGCTGTAGGCAGGAGGAATCATGGTGTGGCTTCTGAACAGACGCTGGCTGCTCTTTAAGTTCAATGAAGTGAAAAAGAGGCAAATTAATGGACTACAGACATATGCGGGCGAGCTCTCAGCCAGGCCATAGGTTGGTTTGGAATGTGCGTGCTTACAAGATGGGCAGAAGCACTCATGTAGGCACTGCATCAGTGGACTCATGGACCTTCACCAGAATGAAGCTCCCGTGGCTTGCTTCCTAGGGATACCGTGTCAGGCCATCAGTACATTTTAGAGATGGGATTGCTATTGTTATCTCTTAGTCGCTCAGTCATGTCCAACTCTTTTGCAACCCCGTGGTACTGTAGCCTGCCAGGCTCCTCTGTCCATGGGATTTCCCAGCAGGAATATTAGCTGCTGCTGCTAAGTCACTTCAGTCATGTCCGACTCTGTGCGACCCCATAGACAGCAGCCTACCAGGCTCCCCCTTCCCTGGGATTCTCCAGGGAAGAACACCGGAGTGGGTTGCCATTTCCTTCTCCAATGCAGGAAAGTGAAAAGTGAAAGTGAAGTAGCTCAGTCGTGTCCAACTCTTAGCGACCGCATGGACTGCAGCCTACCAGGCTCCTCTGCCCATGGGATTTTCCAGGCAAGAGTACTGGAGTGGGGTGCCATTGCCTTCTCCGAGGAATATTACAGTGGGTTGCTATTTCCTTCCGCAGGGAATCTTCCCAGACCAGCGATCTAACCCGCATCTCCTGCATTGGCAGGCAGATTCTTTACCGCTGAGCCACCAGGGAAACCCAGAGATAGGATACATGTAGGTGAACAGGTGATGCCATCTTGACGTTTGCAGTGATTTGTTGGTTTCTATCAGTTAGATATTGTTGCATTACACGCCATGGGAGCACTCAGTGGCTTGAACTAATGAGCATTAATTATTGCTCACAAGCCCAGGGATCAGCAGAGTGGTTCTGCTGATCTGGATCCGGCTTGGCTGAACTTGGACAAGCCCTTTCATGCCTCTGCAGTCAGTTGGGGGCTAGGATGCTTGACTCACGTTTGGCTACTGGCCGGCCATCAGCTAGGACTGAACAGATGACTGGCCCCCATGTCCCTCATCGTCCAGCAGAGTAGCTGAGGTTTGTTCATATGGTGGAGGTTCTGAGAAAGAAAGCTGAAGCAGGCACAGAGTTGGAGCACGGGCTGCAAGCTGGAACACTGTCATTTCTGCCATGGGCTATCGGCTGTGGTTTTGGCCAAGTCACAAGGGGATCCCACACTGAAGAGGACGGGAAGTGGGCTCCACTCGATGGTGGAGACCTCTAAAGTCATATAACAAGGGGCATGAATAGAGGGTGGGATACAATTGAAGACATTCTTACAATTAATCTACTACCAACTTACGGAGGACTTTAGGATTGCTTTCTACTCTAACTGGTGTCAATCACGTGACTTAAAGAACGCTTCTGAAAGGTCAGACATCTTTCATGAATCCACTGTCCTCCAAAGGGACTGAAATATTGTTCCACTCTCAGCTGTCCCCAAGGGCTCTTGAACTATTTTTCAAAACCCACATTTGCTTGAGATCCAAGCACCTGGATGTATTTGTTGACCATTTACCAGTTCCTGGTTCTGTGTGCCTGGGAGAGGTCCCAAAACACAGTAGTCCTCTGGATGTAGAGGAGAAGGTGTGTCCATCAGAGAGGCTTTTTGTCAAGTGCCATTTTCTGCACTCCTGCTGGAGTTGGCTCCCTTTTAATTTAGAGATTAGTAGATTCTTCACGTTACTTAAGTTGTTTGCTTTAAATCAGTTCCTTGATTCTGGGATCCAGATATCACAACATTTATCATGTCTAAGATCAGACCACCTGGGAAGTAAAAACAATCTGTTCCAAATTAACTACACACTCATTATATAGGGAAATATATATTTGCATATATTATATACATATGATATATGCAATATGTAATATGTAAACACATAAGTTTGCCTGATTATTTACATGTAACATGTTGGACCATAAAGGAAGCTGAGCACCAAAGAACTGATGCTTTTGAATTGTGGTGTTGGAGAAGACTCCTGAGAGTCCCTTGGACTGCAAGGAGATCAAATCAATCAATCCTAAAGGAAATCAGTCCTGAATGTTCATTGGAAGGACTGATGCTGAAGCTAAAGCTGCAATACTTTGGCCACCTTATGCAAAGAACTGACTCATTGGAAAAGACCCTGATGCTGGGAAAGATTGAAGGCAGGAGGAGAAGGGGATGACAGAGATGAGATGGTTGGATAGCATCACCAAATTGATGGACATGAGTTTGAGCAAACTCCAGAGTTGGTGACAGACAGGGAAGCCTGGTATACTGCAGTCCATGGGGTCGCAAAGAGTCAGACACAAGTGACCGACTGAACTGAACATATATTCAATATATAGAAATATATAAATACATATATTTGCATGTCTTGATTACATGCATCTCACCATATGGGAACATATAATATAGATATAAACATAGATTTTCAGTACACATTTGTAAGTAAACACATTTGTGGTTCACACTGCCAGCTTGTTCATGCCAGTCTACCAGTGATTGAAACCAAGACTAAAGGGAAAAAATACATTGCTATTTCCAGTCAATGTGGATGGCACTGAATGATTGCTTCCAAAATGGTTATTTTTTGCATATGGCCAAGTAAATAAATATAGAGACAGAAATTATTCTAACCCCCAAACTGCCATTTAGAGAAGATTATTTATAGTGTCAAGAGTAAGAGTGATTAGCAATTTGGGGGGTGGAGTAATGGCCTGCAATGTCTATACCAACACTACTGATTTCCAGTAAGTTCTTTAATTCTCAGAATATTTCTTTTTTTGAGAAAAATGTTGAGCAATAAAATTTTGTAATTGAGATAGCTATGTTGTCAAGGAAAAGTAAAATTGAATGAATCCATAAAGAATAAGGACTTAAGCTTTGACTTAAAAAGAACATCTCACAAAGTTTCCTTGGTTTTTTGTTTGTTTTTTTTTTAATTTGAAACACAATTTCCTTAGCCAATTGATAATGAGATTTTTATGGCATTGGTGAGAGAAATCTGATTCTAGATCTCATAATTTCTTCTCATCCACTTTGTTACATCTTTCTCCTGACATTCACTCTTTACCAGGCAGAGCTACTTTGTCGAACACTTACCATCCTTGAATTACAGCCCAGTCCTCAAAAACCACAATTTTTCCCTTTCCTTTGGAATTGTTAGCTTGAGGAAGTAGAAGGATCATAAGATGGAAATACCCAGTGACAGCTCAAATAACCCACTGCTAAGTCTCTTCAGTCGTGTCCGACTCTGTGAGACCCCATAGACAGCAGCCCACCAGGCTCCCCCGTCCCTGGGATTCTCCAGGCAAGAACACTGGAGTGGGTTGCCATTTCCTTCTCCAATGCATGAAAGTGAAAAGTGAAAGTGAAGTCGCTCAGTCATATCCAACTCTCAGTGACCCCATGGACTGCAGCCTACCAGGCTCCTCCATCCATGGGATTTTCCAGGCAAGAGCACTGGAGTGGGGTGCCGTTGCCTTCTCTGCAAATAACCCACTAGCTAAAGAAAAATATGTCTCTCTGCTTCTCTTCTCTCTTTTAGTTTTCGTTTGTTTCCTTGAAAGTGAAAGTGAAAGTCGCTCAGTTGTGTCCGACTCTTTGTGACCCCGTGGATTATATGGTCCATGGAATTCTCCAGGCCAGAATGCTGGAGTGGGTAGCCTTTCCCTTCTCCAGGAGGTCTTCCTAACCCAGAAATCGATCCCAGGTCTCCCACATTGCAGGAGGATTCTTTACCAGCTGAGCCACAAGGGAAGCCCAAGAACACTGGAGTGGGTAGCCTAGCCCTTCTCCAGGGGCTCTTCATGACCCAGGAATCGAACTGGCGTCTCCTGCACTGCAGGCGGGTTCTTTACTGTTTCCTTGAAGAGCTACAGAAAAAGGGAAATGTCTCTCTCCACATTAGGTTGGGGTCCTTCATAATGACTTTTGATGATTACCTTTAATTTTCACTTTAATGCAGATTTAATGATGTGGACAGACTAAGTTCATTTACCCTCATTCTTCCTTTGAGGAACTCTTAGAATTCTCTGAATTCCTGATAGTAAGACGAGAAACAGGTTATTTTCCTTTACCGGTTTCTCCCACTCTCAGAAAGTAAAGTGGTCCCATGAAACCTTTCCTAAGTCGAATGGGGGTAGAGTGAATGAACAATTCACCCTTGCTAACAGAGGCAAAAATAAACAGATATAAAGCACAGATGCTCACAGACAATATTCAGAGCTATGGAGGCTGGATACTGAGTGCTGAGTGTTACTTCCGGGGAAGTTTGGTGGGCACATTCACTGCTCTGTTCAGTGTGCATATTGCTTTTATAATGGCTCACTGGACCAAAAAAAAAAAAAAATTGCTGAACCCTACTTTCTATTTTAGTTTTTTTTCATAAAAGCAAAAATTGTCTTCCGATTTCTTTCGGTTAGTGAAAGCAGGTAGTCATGTAGGTCTTTTGTAAAGTCAAGTGGTGTTGCTGCTGCTGCTAAAGCAAACTTTAAAAAAGTAGGGGATACCTGTACTTTTCTCTTTTTTTTTCTATTTTTTTAAAATTTTTATTTTTCTGTCTCTTGATGACACTTCAGATAACAAAATGGATATTTTCTTAACTTGGTGATTTCTTATTCATCAGTGACCCTTCCTAGGTACTCAAGAAGTTAATGGCCCCCTGATTCTTCACTTTTATACTCTTTAATCCTTAGGAATAGATTCCTGACCTCTGTGGGCTCAGACCCTAGACAGGAAAAGAACCGTCAACTTCTCACCAAGCCTGCCTTGCTGCTGGCCCTGGAGAGCTGGCTGGGTCCCGGCCTGTTCTGCTCCTCCAAAATAGCATTCTTGTTCACCAACTCCAAAATGAGACATCACTTTTTATCAAAAACAAATGAGGACAACATTTACTCCCAGAAAAGACTAGTCAGAGGTTACTCTGATTTTAAAATGAGATTGTGCACTATCGGAGTTACGTAATCAAAATCATAATTGTACTTAGGTCTAAGTTTGGCTTACAAACCTCATTAGCCTATTTATAAATCAGGCTAGTTTTAACAACCATTCTTAGGGAACTTTGATTAATGATTTTGTTTCATTTTCAAATGTAGTTAAATGTTTTTCAACACTTAAAGCCTTGTGCATTAATTTAATATGTTTAATTTCCTTTTAAGTACTTTAACTTGTCTGACTTAACAAATGAGATACTCGTGAATACTTGAATAACTCATCAATTAAGTACTTATAAATATGAAATATTATTTTTAAGTCCTTAAATTTCTAAAAGTAAGATTTCAACTGAAAACCACAAGTCTAAATCGTTGACTCAATTTCACAGTTTAAATTGGAATCACAATTGCAAGTTACTGGTATGCTAATTGGGCAAAATATCTTACTATCACAAGTGTATGCAATATCCAATACAGACTCTAATGCAAAATTATTTGATACTATGGGGTTTTTTCCTTATATATATATTTTTTTTTTTCTTAATTTTATGTCTTCCCAGGGCTAAAGCATGCTGACCCATTAAGGAATCAATGAGACCATTCCATGCATGGAATTCTCTTCCCTTATAGTTATTGCACTTGCCTCCTCGGCACACTGAGATTTCTTGAGACTCAGGGGGTGACCTGTCCTGAATAAGGACTGGGTTCTAACCCAGGCATGACCCTAACTGCCATTCAGGAAGAGTGAAATAAAGACAAGCCAAGAAATGATTCCCCCAGAGATAGTCATGTCACATCCCTGAAACCTCTGATGTGATTGAGTTGGGCTTCCCTTTGGTGCAGTGATAATCTGCCTACCAATGCAGGAGACCTGGGCTCCATCCCTTGGTTGGGAAGATCCCCTGGAGGAGGTAATGGCAACCCACTCCAGTATTCTTGCCTGGGAAATCTTATGGACAGAGGAGCCTGGTGGGCTACAGTCCATGGGGTTACAAAGAGTTACAGGTCCTGAAAGTGGGTGCTTGTCCTGGTTTAGTCAAGCAGGCCCTAAATGCAGTCACATGTCTACTTACATGGGAGACACAGAGGAGAGTTTGAGACAGACACACAACAGATAAGACAGTGTAAATACAGAGGATGATATGGCCACAAGCAAAGGAATGTCGGCAGCCATCAGAATCTGGAAGAGACAAGGAACAGATTCTGTTTGGAGCCTCCAGAGGGTGTGTGGCTCTGCTAACACCTGGACTTCAGACTTTGGGTCCCTAGAGCTGTGAGAGGATATATTTCTGTTGTTTTTAGCCACCCAGTTAGTGACCATTTGTTACAGTTGCCACAAAATATTAGTTCAGACAGTGATGTTGTGAAAATTAAAAATTAAGGTATAATAAAGACTTTGACACTTTATTTATAGGTTTCTAAGAGAAGGCATTTTAGTCAATTGTATGAATATTCTAAATTAGTAATTAAGATTTTAAAAATCTGTCCTGGCTGATCATGGTAGTCAGATCACAAATACCTGTCAATCTTAGTTAATTAGTGTTGCCAAGGGAGTAGGGGTTGAAGAGGGATGAATCAGGAGTTCAGGGTTAGACAGTGGTCCCCACCCTTTTTAGCACCAGAGGCCAGTTTCATGGAGGACAATTTTTCCACGACCCGGGGTTGGAGGGGATGGTTTGGGGATGATTCAAAGCACATTACATTCATTGGGCACTTTATTTCTATTACTGTTGCATCAGCTCCCCACCTCAGATCTTCAGGCATTAGCTCCCAGAGGTTGGAAACCCCTGGTTAGCAGATGCAGACTATTATATATAGGATGGATAAACAACAAGGGCCTGACGTATAGCACATGGAACTATATTCAATATCTCGTGATAAACCATAATGGAAAAGAATTTTTAAAAGGATGTATGTATGTGTATGACTGAATCACTTTGCTGTATAGCAAAAATTAACACAACATTGTAAATTCAACTATACATCAATAAATAAAATAGAAAACTAGAGTTTGGTCATAATTTATATAAGGGGGGAAAGCTTGCCATTATATTATCTCCAAAAGTCCTAAACACTGAATTCGTCAACCCACACGTTATGCATTGTTTTAAAAATAGTGCTTTTAAACAGCTAGATTCCAACTCTGTGCAGAATCAAATATATCGGCATCTTAGTTTGATTACTTGGTCTGAATTGGAAACATTTCCAGTGACTACCAGTTGCACACATCATTATCCACTCATAATTGGTTGTTTAATTCGAAAAGAGCAGGTTCTGCTCCATCACCTAACATCTGTTCACTTGGCTCTTATTTCTATTCAACCAAATCCAATTATTGTCGGGAGAGGCTCAGGGTAGACTCGTATCATTTGAGAATGACTTCCATTTCTTTGTAGATCCTTCTTTGTTTTTCTCATAGCTGTTTTGTTTTTTAATGATAAATGCATTTTGAAGTTATTTTTCTGAATCTGTGCTTGTATCCAAAATCAAAAGGCTAGGCACTGAAACCTTATTTATGTTTGAGGTCACATAATGCCTCAAAACATAGCTTAAATGCTAAAATTATTTAAGTATACTTAGAAGAACTCTTTTAACAATTCTGAGGGCAACAGATTTTTTGCAATTCTCACTTCGATGTTACTATTGTTAAACATCGTTTTAATTTCCAGTTGTGTTGAAACTCAAGTGTTTCTTGACTTTGATCATGGTAGTGAGAAAGTATTCAATATTATTATTTAGGGATCATGCGGTTCCTAATTTAAGACAAAATTCTCAGCGAAGATAGTTTGATGTTTCATGTTGTTTGTGATTTTTTTCCAAAGCATGCATTGGTTTCTATTTTTAATTGAAGTATAATTGACATGCAGTGTCACTTGGCTTCAGATGTACATCAGCAATTTAGTATTTAAATACATTTTGAGAGGGTCACTATGGTAAGCTTAGTTATCATCTGTCACTATATAAAGTTATTGCAATATTCTTGAATAAAGTTTCTATGCTGTACATTACATCCCCTTGACTTTCTTATAACTAGAATTTTGTACCTCTTAATCCCCATTATCTATATTTTGTCTGCCTCCCTAACCCCTTCCTTCTGGCAAACATCAGTTTGTTCTTTGTATCTATGAGTCTGTTTCCATTTTATTATGTTTGTTCATTTGTTTGTTTTTTAAATTCCACATTATAAGTGAAATCATATGGTATTTGTCTTTGTCTGACTTATTTCACTTGGCATAATGCCCTCTAGCTCTGTCTGTGTTTGCTCTAATGTCAAGATTTCACTCTTTTTATGGCTGAGTAATATTCCTGTGTGTGTGTGTGTGTGTGTGTGCACGCGTGCTGCATCTTCTTTATTGATTCATTTCTCAGGCTGAGAGTCCCTTGGACTGCAAAGAGATCCAACCAGTCCATTCTAAAGGAGATCAGCCCTGGGATTTCTTTGGAAGGAATGATAGTAAAGCTGAAACTCCAGTACTTTGGCCACCTCATGTGAAGAGTTGACTCATTGGAAAAGACCCTGATGCTGGGAGGGATTGGGGGCAGGAGGAGAAGGGGACGACAGAGGATGAGATGGCTGGATGGCATCACTGACTTGATGGACGTGAGTCTGAGTGAACTCTGGGAGTTGGTGATGGACAGGGAGGCCTGGCGTGCTGTGATTCATGGGGTCGCAAAGAGTCGGACATGACTGAGTGACTGAACTGAACTGAATATTCCTGTGTGTGTGTGTGTGTGTGTGTGCGTGCGTGCGTGCGTGCGTGCATGTGCTGCATCTTCTTTATTGATTCATCTCTCAGGCGCTGAGGTTGTTTCCATATCTTGGCTATTGTAAGTCATGCTTCAATGAATATGCAGATGCATATCTCTTCTCAAGTTAGTGTTTTCCTTTTCATTGGGTAAATACCCAAAAGTAGAATCACTGGATCATATGGTAGTTCTATTTTTAGTTTTTTGAGGAACTTCCATACCAATGCCCATAGTGGCTGTACCAACGTACATTCCCACCAACAGTCCATGAAGGTTCCCTTTTCTCCACACCCTTACCAATTCTGACAGGTAAGGGGTGCTATCTCACTGTGGCTTTGAATTGTGTTTCCTGATGATTAGTGATAGTGAGCATCTTCTTAATCTGGCTGTTTGCTTTTTTGATATTAAGTGTCTAAGTTTCTAATTTCCTTTGGGTATTAACCCTTTATCAGATATATGACTTGCACATATCTTCTTCCATTGAGTAGCCTGCCTTCTCATTTTGTTGATGGTTTCCTTTGCTGAGCAGAGGTTTTCTTTCAACAGTTTCTTTCTTATATACACAAAAATTTCCAGAATAAAACATGTTACAATAAAGGAAGACTTTTTTAATGGCTCTGAATTTTGTTGCATCATGACACATCTAGGAAATTCGGGGTGCTGGCAGAGTAAATATGCTTAAGAGGCTCTGGTAAAGCTGAAAATGGGGTGAGGAGAAACCTGCTTTACACTGGTTTCTACCACTTGTTCTTAGGGCAGGATTATGGGAAAGACTCTCTTTTATTCCTACAACCTCCTACTTAACAAATGACAAGACCCAGCATCTTATAGTAAGATCATACCTTCTGGTAGAATCATCATGGTACAAATTATTTGAATCATGCTGTCTTTATGTTTTGATGAAAGATATATTATGATGACACTCTGGTCCTTCTATTTCCAGGGAAGTCAGTGATTTGAGGAGATTCCCTGGTACTTCAGCTGGTCAAGAATCTGCCTGCAATGCAGGAGACCCCAGTTGGACTCCTCAGTCGGGAAGATCCCCTGGAGGAGGGATAGGGTACCCACTCCATTATTTTTGGGCTTCCCTGGTGGCTCAGATGGTGAAGAATCCACCTGTGATGTAGGAGACCTGGATTAGATCCCTGGCTTGGGAAGATCCCCTGGAGGAAGGCATGGCAACTCACTCCAGTATTCTCACCTGAAGAATCCCATGGACAGAGGAGCCTAGCAGGCTACAGCCCATGGGGTCGCAAAGAGTCAAACACGACTGAGTGACTAAGCACAGCACAACACAGTAATTAGAAAGGATTTTAAAGAGGTTTGATTGCTTTCTTTTGTGAGTATAACCCTGTAACAATTTTTACTGCCATTAGTACATATACACTGAAATTAGTCATACCAATTTTATCATTGGCAAGACATATAAATAAGATTCAGTGTACATCTCCATCACATTAAAGAACTCTTGGCCAGAACATGTGCAGGTTTCCTGGCTGTGGCATGCAGTCATTGAAAGTCTGTAAGCCAGAACATAACATGTTGAAGCCATGTGTATCTATATGCAGATGTGTGCACTTTTTAATTTCTGTGGTGAAAGGGGAGGGTAATAAGAAAAAAAGAATAAAGAAGGAGCATTCAGAGCTTCCTGAACACAAAGAAACATCTATGTTGCCATTATTTGGGCTATGCAATTTTTTCCTAGTGAAATGATATACATGTTTAGTATATAACCTTGGAAAATACACAAAGGAAAAAAAATAAAGCAGTTAAAAATCCTGCCATCCAAAAACAAACATCTTGTAATATTTACAACTAGACTTATGTTTATGCATATTTTAAATATTTGTAATCATACTTAGTATTCAAATTCTGCCTTTTCCTAATTATCAAAAATTTAATTTTAAAATTTCTAGGCTGTCTTGTAAAATTCTGGGAAAACCAAGGCAAGTTCATGGTGATCTATTATATAGATCTTCTACCCAGTGAAACATCTTGACAATAAATGAACACTTTCCTTCAGATTTGAGTTATATCATAAAAGGAATTTGCCTGTTGATATTAGGATCATTTAATAGTACATCAATCAATAGTACAGCTATTTAATAGTACATCTATCAATATAGTTTATTCTAAGCAGAGGCTAGCCATGGTATCTGGGGATAATATGTAATTAGTTATCTAAGTCAGAATGCCAGGGAAGCATATGAATAAGCAGCAAAAAGATGTTGGGTTGAAAAGAAAATACTTGGCTGCCTACTAGATGGCTTACCCTTCAGTTGCTGCTTTCTTTGGACTCTTCCCAGGGATTCGAAACATGAAGGACCCATCTCTCAGGAAGAAGTCATTGCTCAGGGCTGTTTATCTTAGTTGAGTACAGCCAGGTACAAACCGGAGTAAAGTCACATCTTGACTTCCTGTTGGGCACCACTATCTCTGCATTGTTCCATAGCTAGAGTCTCTCCAAGACTATTTCAAGCCACATTTCTTTTAATAACATGGGTAGTATAAGCGTAGTCCATTCAAAATCATGACTGCAGAAATATCTGAAAGGACAAGGCCTAGTAGACCCATAGAATTCTTTCCATTTAGGATTAATCCCATTATGTATTGTTTTTGCAGTGAAAAACATTCATGCCATAGGTCATCATAGGCAATGTAATTGAAAGAATATTTTGCCAACAGTATTACTGGAAAGTGCACTCATTCATGATTTATTTTTAAATGATTAGGACTCTTAGTTAACCTATAAGGATATCACTTAAATTAGAACTTTTAAAATATGCAATGCATGTTCAACAGCATCCAAGTATTAAATAGCATCTTAAAGAGTGAAAGAAACTATTAAGACTAATTAAGTGGATTTATTGGCTAATTGGTGTTTCCACATGTATTTATTTCTGCAATTATTATTCATTTGCTGATTCACACAGCACTCTTCTCAAAAATTACCCTGGCATTAAATGAAGCTGGAAGACATCTCCACTTTGGAAAACCTATTAAGCCAAGACCTTTCAACTTAAAGTTGGGATGGTACTCAATCAAAGTCTAGCAGAATTGATTCCAGAGTCAGAAGTTTATTTATCGTTCTTAACTCCTCCTTCTCCATTCAGACCAACCTAGTAAAACTTTTCCTCTTCTAAACCATGTGTATCTAATCTATACCATGGCAATGATACCATTTCAACTGTGTAGAGAAGTTTAGCAAATTTTCATCCACTTAAGGCACCCCACTCCAGTACTCTTGCCTGGAAAATCCCAGGGACGGAGGAGCCTGGTAGGCTGCAGTCCATGGGGTCGCTAAGAGTCGGACACGACTGAGCGACTTCACTTTCACTTTTCACTTTCATGCATTGGAGGAGGAAATGACAACCCACTCCAGTGTTCTTGCCTGGAGAATCCCAGGGACGGGGGAGCCTGGTGGGCTGCCGTCTATGGGGTCGCACAGAGTCGGATGCGACTGAAGTGACTTAGCAGCAGCAGCAGCAGCAGAGGTTATCTACTAGAGACACTAGCCCTTAACATTTTAAGAAGAAATTATACATTGATCATTCAGGAATTATATTTCCTTTCTATACAAATTAACCTTTCATATGAATAGATCAGCTGGAGATGCTTTCAGTGTGTTTCCTCAATTGATAACTAGTCCTTGGAGCTATTGTTTCCCTAAGAATTACAAAAACCAAAACAAACACACACCTGTTTACCCTGTCTAGGAACATGGATCAGTGTTGAAGACCGGAGATATATTTGACTCCCATGGAGAAAAAAAAAACTCTAAAAATAAGCTTTCTATCTAATTTATTTGTATATTCACTTAATTGCTCAGTGAAGACAACCACTCTTGAAAGTAACCTATAGGTAAATCACCTTATTTAAAAAATCAAGGACTTTCCTGGTGGTCCAGTGGTTAAGAATCTGCCTGCCTACGGGTTCAATCCCTGGTCCAGGAAGATCCCACATGCCTCAGAGTCTAAAGCCCAAGCACCACAACTACTGAGCTGGCACTCCAGAGCCCATGCTCTACAATGAGAGAAACCACGATGATGAGAAGCCCACTCGCCACAACTAGAGAAAGTGTGCTCAAGGCAATGAAGACCCAGCACAGCCATAAATAAAATAAATAAAGTTAAAATTCAAGATGGCGGAACAGTTACTGGACACGAGATGCAGAGACACATGAGGAAGGAAAAAAATTAATTTAGCTCCCAAAGGCACTGACATTTCATCAGTTAGGTGAGGAGAGAAACAGCAGAGTTCAGACTGAATCATTTTGAATGAGGAAGAAAATAGAAATAATGGAACAGCTAGTTTGGACAGAATCTGTCATGGACATATACCTCGTCTGACTTCATAAGCCTCACTCGCACCCTCTCTTCCAACAGATTCTACTCAAGCCACATATTTCATAGGACTTCAAGCTAGAACCAGTCCCTGGAAAACTAATTAAAAGCTGAAAAAGACCGTGATCTGAGATTGATCACTGTACAATTGTTAGCACACTTTTCAATACAGTCAGCCAGCCAGGATGATAAATAGAAAAATTAAACATTATAGGGCCTTCCCTGGTGGTTCAGTGGTTAAGACTCCGAGCAGGGGACATGGGTTCAATCCCTGGTCAGGGAACTAAGATCCCACATGCCCCAGAGCAGCTAAGCCCATTCATGGTAACTCCTGAACCCACATGCCACAGCTAGAGAGCCCAGACAATGCAAGGAAGACCCCACGTGCAGCAACTAAGACCCAATGCAGCCAAATAAATAAACATTTAAAAATTATTAAAAGGAGCTGTATCTGGAAGGGATGGCCTCACCAAATTTTATCTTCATAATTGTTAGACTCCATCAAGAGAAAAACATAGGTTGTCTTCTGCGACTGTCTGAAACAGATTGATCTTGATATTATCAGCAACTTTAAAAGAAAATTTCCTATGCATGCACATCCCTGAAGATACTTTATATTGCAGAGTTATTAAATAACACAAGGAAATATAAGCTTAAGGGACAGGTGAAAAATGAAATTATGAGCTATAAATTTAGAACACAGTGGTAGATACAGTTGATTAAAGAGTGCCATCCAGCTGTCAGGAGTAACTGTTGTAGGTTTCTGAAAACCATCATTTTGTTATGGTGTTAGATTTGAATAGCTAGAATTACACGCTTAGAGACACGTCTAATGCCTTAGAGATGAGTTCCTGGAGGAAAGTAATTCACCAGTTATTTGGAGGCCGACAAGCAACGTATGTCATTTTTGAGTCACAAAGGAAATGACATTGTTGTAAACTCTGCTTGGTCATGCACACAGGTGCTAGAACAAGCCATTTATACAAAAGAGAAACTTATTTGTAGAAAGTGGTCCTTTCCTTTAAAAAAAAAAAAAAACTTTATTTATTTATTTATGTTTGGCTGTGCTGGGTCTTCGTTGCTGTGTGGGCTTTTCTCTAGTGGTGGTGACCGGGGGCCACTCTTCGTTGAGGTACCTGGGTGTCTCACTGCAGTGGCTTCTCTTGTTACTGAACACAGGCTCTAGGGTACACGGGCTTCAGTAGTTGTGGCTCGTGGGTTCTAGAGCACAGGCTCAATAGCTGTGGCTCAGGGGCTTGGTTGCTGTGCAGCATGTGGGATCTTCCTAGATCAGGGATCAAACCCCTGTGTCCTGCATTGGCAGGCGATTCTTTACCACTAAGCCACCAGGGAAGCCCCAGAAGTGGCCCTTTCTGTAAACTGTATCTGCATTCTTCCCGATCACAACATAATACATGAAGTGACATTTTTGAAAACATTGCAGATGTCATGAGTTTTTTATTTAGAAAAATCCAATGATTAATAGATTATTAGTTATCCAATATTCGGAGAAGGCAATGGCACCCCACCCCAGTACTTTTGCCTGGAAAATCCCATGGACGGAGGAGCCTGGTGGGCTGCAGTCCATGGGGTCGCTAAAGTTGGACACGACTGAGTGACATCACTTTCACTTTTCACTTTCATGCATTGGAGAAGGAAATGGCAACCCACTCCAGTGTTCTTGCCTGGAGAATCCCAGGGACGGGGGAGCCTCGTGGGCTGCCGTCTGTGGGGTCGCACAGAGTCGGACATGACTGAAACGACTCAGCAGCAGCAGCAGTTATCCAATATTTAGTTATAGTTATAACTAATAGTTATAGGATATGTTTAATAGTCTAGGATAACTATAACTAATAGTTATCCAATACTTATTGGATAATTTATTGGATTTCTTAATATAAACTAATAGATGGCCTAGGATTTTGTGTGACCCTTAGCTCTTCCCAGCAGGTTTTAAGGAAGGAAATTTCTGTTTTACCATTTCATTTCTGATTCTTTTGAAACGCGGGCACAATTAGTAATGAGAATGTGCATTTATAAACGTGTGTTGCCACTGGGAATTTACTGAGGATGACTCAGATCCCATTCTATACTGGAAAAGGTGCATTTGGCTGGTAAATGAAAAGATCGGGCCAATTTCTTTCTTGTATCAACCCTGGGTAAAATGTCCTTTAAGAAGAAAATAACAATAATGAATTTGTTGTGTAGGCAAAGAATTTAACTGCTTGTTAGCATTCGAATGGGCCCTAAGGAAGCATGCAAGTTAATTAAATCAGAACTCCCTTTTTAAGTTTGCTACCAGCTGGGCATCAGTTGGCCTTCCCAAGAAGGTGTCACTGAAATCAATAGGTTTGAGGCTCAATGTTGAGCCTGGATAACAGAGTACTGGGAAAGTGACACCACACCACGGTTTATTAAAGAATATCCCTGCAAATACATTTAATGCTTTTTTCTCCTTTCTCCATTTGATTCTATATCTCTTCCTCAATTTGAAGCAAGAAGTAGCCTAAGGATGTTTTTTAGAGTGATAGAGAAGAAAGGAGTGAAGTTGATCCTAATTTTATTACCTTATTAATTATCAGCAGAGTATTTTTGCAGGGTCAAATATTAATCAATTGATCAATTAATTAGTCAATTAAAAATGCCAAGAGAAAGGTGGTCATTAGTTAAAGGAACTCATTCAAATGATTTGTGGTCTGGGTTTTATCAGTTCTATTCCTAGAGCATTCTTATTCTTGTTGGGCTTAAATGTAGTTGAAATTTTAATCCCTTGATTGATTTGCTTTATTAGCCCACCTCTGATGTGAGTGAATGCTCAGTCGTGTCTGACTGTTTGTGACCCTGTGGATCATAGCCTGCCAAGCTCCTCTGTCCATGGGATTCTCCAGGCAAGAATACTGGAGTATGTTGCCATTTCCTTCTCCAGGGGATCTTCCCAATCCAGGGATCGAAACCGCATCTCCTGAGTCTCCTGCATTGTAGGCGAATTCTTTACTGCTGAGCCATCAGGCAAGCCCAATCCCTACTAGGTTTTTAATAAGGGGCAGCTTTTGAGAAATTAAAAATCCTTATTCTCATTTCCCCAAAGAAAAGATAATGCAGATGTCATAATGCTTTGGGGGAACGTTTACAAAGTCATGCCCTGCCCAGGACATGTTTCTGGTTTCTTTAAATGTATCTTAACTTGCCCATATGTGGTCAACTTCCCCTTCTGGAATCTATTGATAAATCATGGCAAAAGGAAACCACGCATGGAAACAATGTCTAAAGGAGACCCTCTTTATCCCAGAGAGGAAACTCAGAGAACAGGGCTCAACCTGGCTAATGTCAAAAGGCCTACTCCTGGATTCAAATCAAAAGTGTCAATGCAGCCAATTAGAAATAGGAAGAGGGTGGTTCAACTGAAAATCTGGGGCCTTGGGCATTTTCTGGAATGTGTACAGTCAGACTGTGCAAGTGAGTCAGCAGAGAGAAAGCAAGCCGGGGCACCTCTCTCCAGAGCAAGCAGTCATCCTTCGCCTGTGGGTCAGGAGTGTTTGTCTTGGAGCGCTGCATCTTCCAACCAACTGATTTTCAGCACAAATGGCAACGTTATAAAGTGTGAAGACATTGGGCTAGGAATCACCAATGCTGGCCATGCCATTTCCTACTGTAGGAAAATGACCCTGTCATCACCCTCTTGATGTCTTGGTTTCTTTCCCCAGGAACTAAGGATGTTTGACAAGGTGACTTGGAAGCTGTAGGCTGGGAAGGGCAGCCAGGATTTCTGTGGGTATTCAGTTGCTCTGAGGGTAGCTTGACTGTACACACAGGGGTGCAGAGCAGGAGAGGGGGCAAGAGACGTGAGTATGACCCTGTGCGTCCTTGGCACTCACGTTTTAAACCTCCCGGGATGCATCTCTCTGCCTCTACCAGTCATGGCTCCTTAGATTCTCTCTCTCTGTTAGCATCAGGATCTACTAGCAGAAACTGTGTAACCTTTCTGACATGTATTGTGAATCCTCCCCAGCCCCAGAACTCTTCTTAGAGATAGGAAGGTTATCAGCCCTGCTCAGCTGGCCAAACCTGACAACACTGGGCGCGGTTGCCTTTGTAATCTGTTCTCCAATTTCAACCTGCACCCACCCAATCCCACATCTCTCGAGGGGTTCTCTGTTTTTTCTGCTTTTAACTTTGGGTTAGACTTTTCCAGTGGGCAGCCTGAAAGAGGAAACTTGATTGTGTCTCTTTAGATTGTCTTCCTCTCCACCTTAATAAACATCAATAAATTCAGACTCCTTTCCTTTCCGAAGCCCTAACTTCTTTGTGGCAGCAGCGATTTTTAAAATATAGACTTTCGTCATTCCGTCTTCTCTGTTATGGCATCTGTATGCACCGTGCTGTATTGTTTAAGCACACTCTTTCATAGATCTGAATTCGCTTATTGTTTTCTCCAAAATATGTTCTACCTTAGACACTATCTCATCCTCTCCTCTGCCAGATATTGATTATTCATACATTCGCTGATCCCAACCACTTCAGCTTTACTCATTGTTATGTCTTTGTAGCTCTTCTTTCCCTTAAATACAAGGGCAACCTATTGTCTTCACAATTACCCTGTCTCCTGCGTCTGTTATATTTCCAAAGCCCAGGGGAGCATCAGAGCATTGTCCTGGGTTTGGTGCTTCTCTTCCACAAGTCCTTTCGTTCTCTTTTTAGCTGCTTTACCCACTGCCACCTTTGTGTAGCTTCCCAGATGGCGCTAGTGGTAAAGAACTTGCCTGCCAATGCAGGAGACGTAAGAGACTCAAGTTTGATCCCTGGGTCAGGAAGATCCCCTGGAGGAGGGCACAGCAACCCACTCCGGTATTCTTGCCTGGAGAATCCCATGGACAGAGGAGCCTGGCGGGCTACAACTCCATAGATTTGGACACGACTGAAGCAATTTAGTACACACGCACCTTTGTGTAGGGTCTTCCCTATGTAGTCCCCACCACAAACATCTGCCCTGGCTGTTACAAATGAGGTGTTCAGGGACGAGCCACTCTTTTGTGGCAGGGGAATAAAAAACAATATGAAAGAAATTTTTTTTAAAAATTGGACTCTATGGTGCTGTGATGTCTCCTTGGAGGAGAATGATGTGTGGAATATGAGAATCAGTGTCTAGCCAGGTACCAGTGCTTTGAGATGAATATACTGGATGATCGTTCCACTTTCGATGGCCTATGGTCAATTTGCTCCATCACATCTCACCAAAGATAGCTTTGATGCATTTGTCTGTTGAGCTTTGTGTTTCAAAGGCTTCCATTTCTGATGGCTGCCTGTTTGCTGAGGTGTAGGCAACTTCCTGTCTTTTTTATAAATTCCTTTTCATGCAGCTGTCTCAATAGTAAAGAATCCGCCTGCAGTGCAGGAGACTCAAGAGACACAGGTTCGATCCCTGGATCAGAAATATCTGGAGAAGGGCATGGCAACCCACTCCAGTATTCTTGTCTGGAGAATCCCCATGGACAGAGGAGCCTGGGAGGCTACAGTCCATGGGGTCACAAAGAATTGGACATGACTGAGCGACCTAACAACCACAAACATGCAATTCAACAAACATGCAATTCAGCATGGTGAACTCCACCCCACCTCCGACCTTACAACATACAAATATTATTGGACCACTTCTGTTTTCCAGAGAACTAGTAGACAGCTGCTAAGTTCAGAACACATGATCAACTATTTGTGATTGTAATTCCCTTGTTGAATTGTGATTGTAATTCCCTTTGTGTCTTGGTTCCAAAAGTGATAACGCTGATCCTGTAGCTTGAAAAATCCCCATCGGGTGACACTCTTTTATGAAAACATGCCATTTTATACACTTGTTTCTGACAAAAAGGAAAAAAATGTGAAGTCCACCCTAGTTCTGTCCAGACAAGCACAGAGAGAGGCGTGTTGGATTGCCAGACAAATATTTTCCCCTGGTTTTGCTCAATGAACTGGATTCACTGGAGGGCCCTTTGCCCATTGAGCAGGGGAGGTGGGCTGCCTCGGAAGCAGGCGCTGCCCCACTCTCCGCGGGGCGCCAGAGTGAATCATCGTTTTCATGAATGAGAAGAGGAGGCGGGAAGAAAAGACAAGGAGCTTGTTGCTCATGGCCTCAAACAAGGCAAACATTTTTGTGAATAATTTTCAGATAATATATGACGGGTTGACTTTTGGGTTCTGTTGTTGTGAATGGAACGCAGAGAAAAAAGAACTTGTTTCAACACAAGTTTTATCTGATATCCTATTCATATGCCCATTCTTTGTAGAATGTTTGGCAGCTTTTCTAGGGTACAGAGAAGGCACAGGGTTGAATCATGTTGCTTTCAAGTGTTGTACGAACCCTGGCTTGAAACTCACTTAAGGAGACGGTTGATCCCACCATATAGACAAGGAAAAGTCTGGCCAGGATGTATACCTACCTCATTTCTGAGGAAGATTAGAGCTGGGATATATGTTGCTACAGATGCAGGGCCTTTAGCAGAAGCCAAAGTGAAAAGCCAGAAAAGGCTAACATAGATGCCAGGTGTATTTTTTAAATCAAAGTATAATTGACTTATAATATATTAGTTTCTGATGTATGGTAAATGGTTTGTTTTATATATACATGACATTTTTCATTCTTTTCCATTATAGGTTATTGTAAGATATTACCTATAGTTCCTTGTGCTATTTAACAAGGTAAATCCTTGTTATTCACCCAAATTTATATATGGTAGTTTGTGTTAATTCCATACTTCTAATTTATTCTTTCTCCCCCTCTCCCCTTTGGTAAACCAAAAGTTTGTTTTCTATGTCCGTGAGTCTGTTTTGTAAATAATTCCATTTCTACTGATGTTTTAGATTCTGTGTATAAGTGATATCAATTTAATATTTGTCTTTTCCTGTCTGACTTAATTCACTTAGTATAATAGTCTCTAGGTCCATCCATGTGGCTATAATAAATAGCAATATTTTATTCTTTTTCATAGTCTATATCTCATTATATGTGTGTACCTCATCTTCTTTATCCATTCATCTATCAGTGAACATTTATGTTGCTTCTGTGGCTGGGCAATTTATTGCAAAGCATATTGAATTTCTTTTTCACTGACGACTCGAGTTTTGTAGAATCCACTCAGAGAGAGTCTTCCCTAACCCAGGAATAAGAAGCAACAAGGTCAAGAAAAGAAGCACTGGGATAAAAGTAAATGACAATAATGATAATAATGTTTACTTCTGATTTCAGGCACTGGCTATCTTTGGCCGCTGTCCATCATTTAACCTTGATAGCAGGTCCAGGCTTCTGAGACTGATACACTCCATGGCATGCACGCTCTTGACCTCTTGACTTCCTGCCCTTCCCAACCTTGTCCTTCTCTTGTCCTTGTAGTTTTGTGTTTTCCATTCTCAGCTCATGCTGGTCATTCTACCTGGAACTTCTCAGTTCCCATCACTGAATCTAGGCAGCAAGGTTT
>NW_011494677.1:6185980-6227123 GCF_000754665.1 Bison bison bison | reverse complement strand
CAGCAAGGTTTAGCCCAGGCATTGTCTTTCCTGCGTGGTCTTTCCACACCCTTTTCTGGGCTAAGCATCCTCTCTCCACGTTCCCAGATCCCTGGATGTAACTGTATGGCAGCATCTTCCTCACTTCCATTGACCAAATCCTCAGGTCCTCAAGGGGAAAATACAGTGCCATTTGTTCATCCGCTCATTCATTCATTCAACAAAGATTTATTAGATTCCTATTATATGCCAGACTCTGCCTTAGAGACTAGAGAGAAAGTAGTGAACAAAACGTAAAATTCTGATTCCCCAGATGTGTGTACCTTCTAGAAGAGGAGACAGAAAAAGGGGAAACAAGCAAGGCAATACATCCAGAACCGCAGAGAAAATGGGCACGAGTTGATGTGTGCGAGAGTGCCTGCTGTTTTAGGCAGGCAAGTCTTCACTAAAGAGAGAGCTCTCAGCTGAGACTTCCAAGGCAAGAAAGAGCCAACTATGTGAAGATCTGAGTCAGGGAACCCAAGTATAAGAACCCAGAGGAGGATTGAGCAAGCATAGTAAGCAAAAAAACCTAGAGAGGGCCTTGCGGCTGATGGACTAGCAAATCCCAGCAGCAGTCAGGGTCAGCTCCCTCGGGGCCTGAGAGTCATAGAGAAAGCGGTGATCTTATATCTGTGTGGTGGGAAACGCTGCGACAGCTCTAAGCACGGAGTTGTCGGATGAGCTTTTCATTTCGCAGAAACCACCTTGGCTGTGTGTGATGTGAATGGATTTTGCTTTGCGTCCCCAGAGCCTAGCTTAATGCCTGCTTCTGTTTCACACCCTGACACCCAAGGCCATGCTGCTTTTCTGCACATGAAAATTGCCTTTTCCAAGGCATGTGCTGTCCAGCGAAAAGGCAAGTTGAGCATCGTTTCAATTCAACACACGGTGCAGAGCTGACTTCCTGCTCTGGCCTCGGCTATCTGCTGGCCTCCACCCAGCTTTTAAAAACTTCCTGAAGTTGACATTGCAGCAGAGATTTGTTTCTCAGTTTCAGAGATAATCCCTTCAATGTTTGTTCATCCCGTTTAGACCTAGCTAGACCACCTCGGATGTTCAAGGAATTGCCTCCAGGCAAGGCCACAAGGTGGGGCCATAATGAGGAACCGGGGTACCTTCTCAAGCTGAAGCATTACTTTCTAGAAGATGCTGAAGGCAGTAATCAAGGCTTCTGTTCACTCTGTGACTTTCTTCTAAGACTTCTAACCAGTGAGTCAACCTCAGTATACCTGCAGTGACCCATATTATTAAAAATGAAATTCAAGAAGCGGTGCACAGGGACTTCCCTGGTGGTCCCTTGGCTAAGACTCCATATTGCCAATGCAGGGGGCCTGGGTTCAATCCCTGGTCAGGGAACTAGATCCCACATGCTGAACACTAAGAGGTCACATGCCGTGACTAAAGATCCTGTGTGCTACTAAGGATCTTTAGAACTAAGACCTGGAACAGCCAAATAAATAAAAATAAATATTTAAAAAAATGAAGCAGTGCAGAAAGGCATACAGACTGCCACCTGGGAGCTGACATTCGTGCAACCTGTTTCACATCCTTGGGGGCGGTGGCCCTGAGCACCAGAGAACGACCGGCGCTTTGAGGTCACTCTTAGGTCTGCTTGCAGTGCCTTGAATCCACGATGGAGTGATCATGGATAAATTTGTTTCAGAGATTTATCAACCCTCTGGGGATGGAATCTGTTTATTATTATTAGTTTTTGGATTATACTATCATTTTTAAAATATAGTTACATAATTTAAGAGACTCTGAGCGTCTTCACTTTCACTTTTCACTTTCATGCATTGGAGAAGGAAATGGCAACCCACTCCAGTGTTCTTGCCTGGAGAATCCCAGGGACGGGAGAGCCTGGTGGGCTGCCGTCTATGGGGTCGCACAGAGTCGGACACGACTGAAGCGACTTAGCAGCAGTAGCAGCAGCAGTACTCCAGAATTACAGAGTAATTGAAATAGAATCCTAAGAGTAACCTTTTTAGGAAACAGCTGTAACCTGTTACCTGTAACCTGAGAGCCCCTCCCCTAGCTCACTAGCAGCAAGCCCTAGATCTGATCTGGGCAGTTTTGGAATAACTTGAATCCATCCACCTTCCCATTCCCAGGTAGAAATTAGGGACTTTGTGAATAGCCTGGTCCTCTGAAAAATGCTAAGTTGTGTTAATCTTTTGAAGAGATTGTTTCAAATCTGCACTCACAAGGAAACAGACCTTTTGGCACAGACTGAAACCCACTGACAGTGGTGGCCACGCCATGCGCAGGCGGCTTGTGTGACGATAAACAGTGAAATGCTAGGTCCAGGGCCCCCTTCCAGATGCACTCCTTGGGACATCCCTGGGGTCCAGTGGTTAAAACTTCATGCTCCACTGTAGAGGGCTTAGGTTCGATCCCTGATTGGGGGACTAAGATCCCATATGCTGCAGCATATGGCCAAAAGGAAAAAAAAAAAAAAAATAGAAAGGAGGATATTTTTTGCCCACATGCCATGGAAGAATGGGCCTATTTCTTCATCAGCACGGAGAGGCGGCTCCTGAATGGGTCTGGCGCTTGCAGCCTTGGTCCCACATGCCTTTCCACCTCTGCTCCTCCATAATTGCCCTCCTCCTTCAATGCCCAAATGATGCACCCTCTCCTTCCTGAGCCTCTGCAGGGATTCCATCCCCACCACCACCCGGCTAATTCTGACTCTTTGTCCTGGTCTCTCTTTATGCGTCATCTCCTCCAGATGAGGTTCAGTGATCCTCTTTTGAGCTGTCACAACACTTGGGTTTACCCACATTCTGCTGTATATCCACTGAAAATGCCTGTCTTCTGGTCAGGTTCCATTCCTAGAATATAAATGCCTCAAAAAGACTCACTTATCTTGTTTACCGTTGAATCCCTGCCATCTAGCGTGGTCCTTGGCACCTGACAGCCCCCAACCAATATTTGTTAAGTAGTGTGACTCTGCATGCTGTCTGTCTCCTCATCTCTACAGAGTGAATGACAGTAGGTGTTATTTCACATGTGTATTTGCCAAGTATCATGGATGTACCCTGCATTTTGCTAGACATTGTGGTTCAGATGGTAAAGAGTCTGCCTGCAATGCAGGAGACATGAGAGACCTGGGTTCGATCCCTGGGTTGGGATGATCCCCTGGAGGAGGGCACGGCAACCCACTCCAGTATTTTTGCCTGGAGAACCCCCATGGACAGAGGACCCTAGTGGTCTGTAGCCCATGGGGTTGCAAAGAGTTGGACACAACTGAGCAACTAGGCATAAGCATGTAGAATATAGAAAAGAATAGAAATTAGGCATCTTGTCTTGAGGACAGTTAAAGTTCAATGCATTCTGGAAATTCCATGAAGGATGCAAGTCCTGGAACTTGAAGGACCCTGAAGATTCCTGGATCTTAACAGATGCCCATTCCTTGAAAGATGGTGGTGGAAGGAAGGCAAATCTCCACTCTCTGTTTTGGACTTGAAGGGGGCTGCAAGTTCCTTTCCCCTCTTTCTATAGCCAGGGACATGACAGAAGGTCATGTTCTGACAGTATCCTTTCTTAACCTGCCTTCATTCCTCAGTTTGAAACTTACCTCACCACCAATTCTTCTGAATTATAAGGTCTTTTCTTTTAAAACACATTAGGAACTCAAAGAGCATTCGTGGAATCAGCTGAGAGAGCTAGCACTGAACAGGTCTATGGAGGCTTGTGGTAAAACAGGTGCCCTGGGAATCAAACTTCTAGAAGGTGGAAAATGACTCAAAGAGAGAAATCCTAAGACACCAAAGATGGGCTTTGCCAGGGGCAGGTTCTGAGGGAGTGTTTTCTCCTTTCCTGGAATGAATGGAGTGGTGAGATGTGTACTTAGCAGACTTCTGGGTTAGGGAAATCATGTAGTGTTCATCCAAAGTCATAAACTCCGTCTGAAGGAAAACTCCAAACTAGAAATTATTTTATAATATTATCCATAGATTTTTCTCTCTGCTACTTAGCAGACTTTCCTGGGACTGATTAGAATGCTTCTCCACACAGAACACTATAAATGTATTTTCTCAGTGGAGGAATTAAGAGGTCCAGAGTGGTGGAGGGAATATCTTGGTTTGAAGCATCTCTCCTTAAGAGTCCATAGGAAATACATTACCTTTCCCAGGGTTCTGATTTGATTTTTAATGACTTAGTGACTGTACAAAACAAGACACTCAGGAGAAAGTACATGCAAATAGACAGAGATCTACATTAAAAAAAAAAATCTGTTTCTTTCTTTTGGGCTCACAATCCAAACATGAATATAATTTAACTAAAGCCAAGGAAAAAGCACCTTTTTGTGGTCTGCAGGCATTTTCCGTTAAATGTATCAGAAGCTTTACACACTGAGAGCTCTAACATTCCCTCTTGGAGTCTTCCATTCAGATTTCATTGTAGTTGTTGTTGTGAAGTCGTGTGTGACTTTTTGTGACCCCATGGACTGTAGCCCACCAGGCTCCTTTGTCCTTGGGATTTCCCAGGTACGAATACTGGAGTGGGTTGTCATTTCCTTCTTCAGGGGATCTTCCCGACCCAGAGATTGAACCCATGTCTCTGCATTGGCAGGCCAGTTCTTTACTGCTGAGCCATCAGGGAAGCCCATGACCAGAGATCAAACCTGGGCCATAGCAGTGAAGTGTTAGTTACTCAGTCATATCTGACTCTTTGTAATCCCATGGATTATAGCCTAATCAAGCTCCTCTGTCCATGGGACTCTTCAGGCAAGAATACTGGAGTGGGTTGCCATTTCCTTCTCCAGGGGATCTTCCCCAACCAGGGATCAAACCTGGGTCTCCCACATTGCAGGCAGACTCTTTTACCAATTGAGCCACCAGGGAAGCTTTGGGCCATAGCAATGACAGAGCCAAATCCTAATCACTAGACCACTAGGAAGCTCCCATTGAGACTTACTGCAGATATATTTATTCACACTATCCTTTTACTCCCTAGATGGCCTGTATTTGTTTTGGCTTTAAATGGAAAATCATGAGATCTCTTAGCCTGACATCACAAAACGTATTGGGTTGGCCCAAAAGTTTGTTCGAGTTTTTCTCTAAGATGGTATGGAAATATCCAAATGAACTTTTTGGCCAATCCAGTAGAACAAAGAAAACAAGCCAAATGCAAAGATCAAAAAGATAAAGTTTTCCTCTACCATAACTATGTACCTTTGTAAGGAATGTTAATCAGGTGACAAATGAGGGAAATTATTACCCGTCGTTGTGTAGCTAGGCAGAATGACATGTCTCAGTTATGTTCTGGTGTTTTAAGTTGCGAACATTTCTTTCCCCCTGAAGCAGTAGAGGGTGCTGTGCTGACATGATTCAAGAGGTGCTGAGTTTTCTATACAAGGCTGGGACTTTGGGCTGCCCTCTCTTTTCAAGTCAATTTTTCTTCCCAAAAGAACTAGGAAGAGGAAAAATAAAATGAGTCCAAAAGCCATGCTACAGAGGATAGGCAACAAATTTTAAGGGAACATGGCAAATGATCCAATCCCTCTAAAACTCTTCTAAAAGTATACTGTTTTGAAGTCTTTGGAAGAGCCCAAAGTATGGCAAGTTTAAGAAATTATATGGTGGCACTTGCCTGGTAGTCTGGTGGCTGAGATCCCATGCTGTCAAAGCAGAGGAGCCGGGTTCAATCCCTGGTCAAGGAACTAGATCTCACAGGCTGCGACTAAGACGCAGCACAGCCAAATACATAAATAAAAAGAAATTATAAGGTGGCTGAGACTTTTTCTGGAAACAGATGGCAGTATTTTGGAGCAGGGTTTCTACAATTAGAGGAGACTTTTGACAAATGGTGAAGTAATTCCTAAAATCTCATTACTGTTTGTTCTTGCTCTTTGTATATTGATGGCAGTCAAAATGTGACCAATAGAGATTTGAAGTATATTGTAAGACTACCCTATGCTTCTTTCGGAATTAAACATTTTAGAGCTGGTCAGCTCCATTAAATACAATACTGTTAATGTTTCAACGTACGGAGACATGGCACCGAGTGGTTGAGTGACTTGTCCAAATCTAGCAGTGTGTTGGGTCTTTCCAGGTGGTACAGTGGTAAAGAATCCACCTGCCAATGCTGGAGATGCTAGAGACAAGGGTTCAATCCCTGGGTTGGGGAGATCCCCTGGAGGAGGAATGACAACCCACTCCAGTAGTCTCGCCTAGGAAATCCCAGGGACAGAGGAGCCTGATAGGTTACGTCCGTGGAGTGGGAGAGTCCAACACGACTGAGCACCAGCAAGTTAGCTGTATGTCAGTGGCAAGACCAGGACTGGAACCTAGAGCTCTTACCCCTCGTTCAAAGCTCTATTTTGCTGCCTGCTTCACACATCAGCATTTTCTATGCTGATGGTACATAGTCATAATATCCTACTATCTATAATCAGAGATGACTTTAGTTTCCAAAGCAGTTTACATGCTTTAATCTCACACTTGAGTGCCAAAATATCTTTTGAAAATATATTCTTCAATGATTTGCTCAGAGCAAGACCTGCCCGGTTTTATGATGGGCTAATGGAGAAGCTGTATGAACCACTTTTACGCCTACTCAGTCAAGTGTCCTTTTTTCCAGCCCACTTCTTCCTACCTGTGAACTCCCTTATTAGTGTGTAATTTTGCTATTTTGTGTGAATAGTGGAGTAAAGTTCAACTGACTCAGAGTAGGGAGCCTTGGCCAGATAAACAGGGCTGTGTAATGCCTTCCTCACTTGAGGCCCAGCTAAGTGTGATGCAAGATGATCAAAAGGGTTGCCGGTACCACTGATGCTTCACATGAAGGTGGAAAGTTCAGCGGCCCAAGAAGTCTGTTAAGTGTTCTTCTTAAGCCTGTGCCCTGAGGAACACATGCAGGTTATCTGAGGGCGTCTGCAGAGCATCTTTGCAGCTTTCTTAACATACATTCCCTGACGCAGTAGAATGGGAAGACAGAGAGGCAGGGCCATCCGTTAATAAAGTCTGGGCACCTGTTTGTGGGGATGTTGATGGAAACAGAACCAGCCATGCGGAGGGTCATGCCAGGAAAGTGTAGGCTTTGAATTTCTGCTCTGCCTTTCCTAGATGACTTGAGGGAGGAGAATGGTCACCTGGGACTTCCCTGGTCCCAAGGAAGTTAAGACTCCATGCTTCTACTGCAGGGGGCACGGGTTTGATCCCTGGTCGGGGGACTGAGATCCTGCGTGCTATGTAGCACCACCCAACAATACAGATAAAATATTCTGTTTATCAGGGTTTACCCGCACTGCGCTATGCATCCATCGAAAATGCCTGTCACCTGAAGTTTGCACAATGTGGCTGAATTTGGAAACCATTCCTGAGATGCAGGAGGGAGTCGGGGCCGAAGCTTCAGAGGGAACTGGAGAACTCCCTCAGAAGAGGAGAGAGATGAGAGAAGAAAACATGCAGGGATCGGCAGGAAAGGTGGCTCCTATGCACAGGAAATGCCCTAAGTGTACACTCCCCCAGAATCCAGGAACTAAACAAGATCATCAGTGCTTATTAAATGTTGAGAAAATTGATGGGGGATATGCCCTTGAACCCTATTTTATCCTTTCAGGAGACACTCATGATATCAAAGGTTTTTTTTTTGTTTGTTTGTTTGTTTTAATTAAAAGAAGTACCACTTTACTTAATAGGTTGCAAGCATAAGGAATTTTTATTATGTCATATAATACTAATAAACAATATATATTATACTGAAAAAGAACCTACGGGAATAAGCATCAGGACATAAATAAGCTTAAGAAGGAGTTTATTTCTCGTAAGCAAAATTAAGATAAAATCACCCACCACTAAAGCCACCCAAATGGATGTAACTATATCATTTGAATACTATTTAAAATTGTTTTTTACATGCATTAAGTTCTGTTTTTGAAAAATGAATAAACACTATGTATTTATTTTTTATTCAATGATTATAAAGTACATTTTACTAAAATTGTTCTTTAATTCTTTATCAGTCTTCAGGAACCTAAATTTTAATATAATAGATACTTTTAAATAAGGTTTTTAAACACCATAAATACCAGTGTTCATAAATTATTTGCTAATAAATAAATTATACTGTACTATCAAATATGAGACTTTTCCATCTCCCAATATTTCATGCATTTATTTAATAAAACAAAATTATTTAGAATTTTGTGAAAAAAGGAGTTTTCAAATTATATACCTTTAATAGATTAGTGAATAACATTGAATTAATTTTGATGTTATTTCTGTATTCTTTACCCTTGGACTTGTAGTGTGTGAAAGTCACTCAGTCATCTCTGACTCTTTTGTGACCCTGTGGACTATACAGTCCATGGAATTCTTTAGGCCAGAATAGTGGAGTGGGTAGCCTTTCCTTTCTCCAGGGGATCTTCCCAACCTAGGGATTTAACCCAGGTCTCCTGCATTACAGGCAGATTCTTTACCAGCTGAGCCACAAGGGAAGCCCAAGAACATTGGAGTGGGTAGCCTATCCTTTCTCTAGTGGATCTTCCCAACTCAGGAATCAAAGCGGGATCTCCTGCATTGCAGGTGGATTCTTTACCAACTGAGCTATCGAGCTTTCTATATAATATGCACATTATCAGTGTAAATATGAATGTAATATTAATATAAAGTGATGAATGTGAAACTGTTAGTCCCTCAGTCGTGTCCAACTCTTTGTGACCCCATGTAATATATAGTGCACCATGCTTCTCTATCCATGTGATTCTCCAGGCAAGAATTCTTGAGTGGGTTTCCATTCCCTTCTCCAGAGGGTATTCCCAACCCAGGGATCAAACCCAGGTCTCCTGCATTGCAGGCAGATTCTTTACCATCTGAGCCACCAGGGAAGTCCGTATAAAGTAGTATATTCTCACAAATCATGCATCAATGTACATGTTGGTTACAGAATATAGTACCTTCCACTGCCTCAGGATGGAGAATGGCAAGTGTGTAAAGAATCTAATGGTAAATAGAGCCAGACAGATCTGACCTAATTCCACCTCTGCTACTTAAGAGCTGTATGACTTTGAACAAGTTTTTTAAACTTCTAGATCTTGTTTCCCTCATTTATAAAATAAAAACACTAATATCCACCTCATGTTATTGTTTCAGTTCAGTTCAGTTCAGTCGCTCAGTCATGTCCGACTCTTTGCAACCCTATGAATTGCAGCACGCCAGGCTTCCCTGTCCATCACCAACTCCTGGAGTTCACTCAAACTCACGTCCATCGAGTCGGTGATAACATCCAGCCATCTCATCCTCTGTTGTCCCCTTCTCCTCCTGCCCTCAATCCCTCCCAGCATCAGAGTCTTTTCCAATGAGTCAACTCTTCTCATGAGGTGGCCAAAGTACTGGAGTTTCAGTTTTAGCATCATTCCTTCCAAAGAACACCCAGGGCTGATCTCCTTTAGAATGGACTGGTTGGATCTCCTTGAAGTCCAAGGGACTCTCAAGAGTCTTCTCCAGTACCACAGTTCAAAAGCATCAATTCTTTAGCGCTCAGCTTTCTTCACAGTCCAACTCTCACATCCATACATGACCTTTGTTGGCAAAGTAATGTCTCTGCTTTTCAATATGCTATCTAGGTTGGTCATAACTTTCCTTCCAAGGAGTAAGCATCTTTTAATTTCATGGCTGCAGTCACCATCTGCAGTGATTTTGGAGCCCCACCAAAAATAAAGTCTGACACTGTTTTCACTGTTTCCCCATCTATTTCCCATGAAGTGATGGGACCAGATGCCATGATCTTCGTTTTCTGAATGTTGAGCTTTAAGCCAGCTTTTTCACTCTCCTCTTTGATTTTCATCAAGAGGCTTTTTAGTTCTTCTTCACTTTCTGCCATAAGGGTGGTGTCATCTGCATATCTGAGGTTATTGATATTTCTCTCAGCAATCTTGATTCCAGCTTGTGCTTCTTCCAGCCCAGCGTTTCTCATGATGTACTCTGCATATAAGTTGAATAAGCAGGGTGTCAATATACAGCCTTGACGTACTCCTTTTCCTATTTGGAACCAGTCTGTTGTTCCATGTCCAGTTCTAACTGTTGCTTCCTGACCTGCATATAGGTTTCTCAAGAGGCAGGTCAGGTGGTCTGGTATTCCCATCTCTTTTAGAATTTTCCACAGTTTATTTTATTTTCAATTAAAAATATGTATGAATGAAACTAGTCAATGATTGTCATTTTGTAGACACTCCACCAGTCTTTGCCTTTTCCATCCTCATGCAAAAAGAATTCTAGCATCACATTATTATAATTATTAGGTATTTTTTCCTATCTGCTAAAATAGTTTAAGACTCATCCTCTCAGTTTCTTTTATGGAGGTCAGTTATGCCCTGAATATGTTGGTGGAGAAATAGGCTGCTCACCTAGACTTCAGAAAACATGTCATCATTACACATCTCTGGCATACATGTATAGCCTTGTTTTTAAATGTCTTGGGTAATCTGGTTGGTTGATTCACATATTGGCTATCAGTGACATCAACTTAAAGGCAGGCTGGATAAGTGATATTTTGCTACAGTGTTTAAGAAAAGCAATTTCCTTCCTAAAAGTTTTTTTAGGAAACAAGCCTAATTATTTTTTGGAGGGGAGGTAGCGATTGTAGTGGAAGAATCATTAATATAATATTGCTTCTTGGGCAGATGATTCTTCTCAAGAATGTGCCATGTAACCATATGAGCTAAGCACTTTGGCACTCCATGATTCCCACAGAAAATACAACTCCCACATCTATTGTCAATGAAATGATTCCTTGACTGGTTGAGATCAAACCACTAGCCAGTTTCAAAATTACCTCATAAACCACCAAGACAATAGGAAGAGAAGGCTCACTGTGGCTTACCTTTTCCCCATATTTGGCAATATTTTTTGTAGCTCATTGGTAATGTTATTTTGAGGAAATCAAAAGTAGTTCCATACGATGAAATGGGAGATGTGTCAACTCTTCTTTTTTTTTAATTGAAGTATACTTGCTGTACATTTTTATATGTTAACAGGTGTACAATATAGTCATTCACAGTTTTTAAGTTTTACCCCACTTACAGTTATTATAAAACATTGGCTATGTTCCCTATGTTGTACAATATATCCCTGTAGTTTATTTTATACCTAACAGTATGTCACAGTATGATACGTCTTAATCCCCTACTTCTATATTTCCTTCTCCCTTCCCTCTTCCCACTGGTAGCCACTAGCTTGTTTACATCTGTGAGTCTTCTTCATTTTGTTATATTGACTAGTTAGCTGTATTTGTTAGATTCCACGTATAAGAGATATAATATAGTATTTGTCTTTGTCTGTCTTATTTCACTTAGCGTAATACCATCCATGTTTCTGTAAATGCCAGAATGGAACAGTCAACTCTTTATGTGTCCCTCTAGCAAATGAGCTGATTATCCTAGTTCTCACCACCATCTTTCTAACCTTGTAAGGTTACAAACATTAGAATCACGTTTACCACCTGTGAAAAAAATCTGACGGCAGTGGTATTTTGTTATTTGGGTTTTTTACCCCCCTTTCTGCCACATCCTCTGATAATGATTTTCATGGGCTGGAAGCACTGTAAAGAAAGACATATTTAATTGAATTTATTTTAAATGAAACCGAGAGCTTCACTAGTGATCTCATAACCTCAAAGCACTTTACAAACTGTGTAATCGTTGAGGATGCTAAAGATAGTAAATGCAGTGTTTAAAACCTTCACAAATAAATCCATATTTAAATCTTATTCTACCACTAAGTAGCTTTACTTTTGATGTGCCTTTTAAAATCATGGATTTCTTGATGGAGGTATTGAGTTTGGTTCTGTCTTTGTTTTGTATGTTTGATTTTTTTTTTCCAATGTTGTAACTTAGGCCTCACTTTCTAAGACGTTTTATTATATGTAGAAGTAAGATGCTGCCATGACTGTAGCTGTGGTATAAGTAACCAAAGATTTTTATTTAATTAAATTACTGAATGAATATCTCTTTTCTATTTCTAAAATAAGGATTAACATATTTCCTTTTTTGTAGAGGTTTTCTGAATACAACAGGCACATTATTATAATAAATAATAGACTTTTAAAAATAGAACATGTTAGTTTTGTTGGTACTAAACAAGTGTAATCTTCATTTAAGTATATGTTTTCTTAAAGACTTTTTTGATGTGAACTATTTTTAAAGGCTTTATTGAATTTGTTACAATATTGTTTTTGTTTTTTGGCCCTGAGAGCATGTCAAACCCACACCCCCTGCATTGGAAGGTGAAGTCTTAACCACTAGACCCTCAGGGAAGTCCTCACTTTGATTTTTTAAATGCAGCTATTGACATGAGTAGTTCATAAATTATAATCTCTGACTGTTTTAAATAGAACAATTGTATTAATAGGGAAAAATGTTTTTAAGTATTCTCCGTTTCTTTCATCCATTCATTCCATATATTGTCTTAGGGTCTACTCCTAAAGTTACTTTCTGCAAACAGCTGGCTTCAGGTATGAGAGATGTGGTCCCTGGCTCCTCTCCAGTGGAGTCCTGGGCATCACCTTTGCTTCCGGTCCTTGTTTTCCCTAAGTTCTTGTTACTGAATGTGACCCTGGGGCAGCTTATGAAAGGAAGAATATCCGGAATGCTCTCTTTCCTTTAGTAGACCCTTTCTGGTTCTGACTGTAGAAGACTGTGCAAATAGTCAACAAGAGCCCCATTTGATGTTTTCAAAGAGTGACTTTCTCTGACACTGAGACTTTTGCTCTATAATAGCAGTCCTCACTTTGTTCATCTTTGTACATATCAACAGTGGATGAAGTACTTTGCAGAAATATATACTGTCCTCAGACATCAAAGATGCTGCTGGCTTTAAGGCCACCTCCTTGGTGTCCAAGCAGGACCAAAATCTGGAGACAAGAAAGTTGAGAATGAGTGTCATATCAAGCCTTAACTAAGCATGGCCTTTTGGCACAACCATTTCACTTAAGAACCTTTTGTGAGAATAAGGTAATTATGAAATATGTTGGGTTTTGACAGATGCTTTTGAAAAAGCCACATAAAATAAAATAGATCATCTCTAATTCTTATGTAAAGAAGATCCCTCCTGCCTTCCCTAACTCATTCTACTCCACACCCTGCTCTGCACCTTGCCTCAGCTTCAATACAACTAACAGATCAAAACTCAGTTTTCCTTTCCATAAACCATGTTCTTGACATTCCTATTCTTAGTCATGTGTATTCTGGTTCGTGCTTTGATTTTCTTTTTTCCCTCAGCTTTTCTGTTGATACCTACATGAGTGTCAAGGACTTCCCTTTGTTTCTTTTGGGGAAAAAAAATATTGAAAAATGACTGTTTAGTGGAAAGTTTTACCTTTATTTCAGGTTTGGAGGATTTATTAACCAAAAAAAACACTCGTTACAGACAATAAACAATTTCAGTATTTAAAAGAGGATTATTTTACTTAATTCCAATATACAGTCATTAAAAGAAGAGAAACAGAAAATAGTAACAGCACATGCATGTGTGTGTGTGCATGATAAGTCACTTTAGTTGTGTCTGACTCTTTGCAACCCCATGGACAGCATCCTGCCAGGCACCTCTGTCCATGGGATTCTCCAGGCAAGAATACTGCAGTGGGTTGCCATTTCCTCCAGAGGACCATCCTGACTCAGGGATCGAACCCTCATCCATACGTCTTCTACACTGGGAGGCGGGTTCTTTACCACGAGCACCATGTAACAGCACATACATCACCTAACTGGGCTGACCAGCACCCAGACTTAAACAGTGCTGGGAAGTCCCTGGTTAACAGCAATCTGTTGGGAAAAGGTTGAGAAAAGCTCCCAGGTAGTCCATCCACTCCACGGGTGAGACTTCAAATTGCAGTTTTGGGGGCTCCCGCTTATAGTCCTAGGCCACAAACCAATATCATGATGTTATCATCAGTTTGTGTTCAAAAATACATCTCTGAGTTTACTTGAACTTTTTTACAATGCAGTTTGTTTTTATCTTGTGAGTCATAGGATTTTGTTAGACCCTAGGGGATTGGCCAGACCTCCACGGGCTGAAGAATTCCAAGGCCTACTCTCTTATCTAACCTGCCACCAGACTAGCCATGCTTGCGGGCAGGCACGAAATCCAGGTGGTGTCCAAGAAGGTCAGAAGCAAGGTCAGAGGCCTGCTCTTCAGCTTCTGAAACCTGACTGAGACTTCCTTCATTTTAACTTCCCTAACAGAGGTGAATCTAGAGTCTATAGGGTGAAAAGTCATTGTTGTGAAAAGGCAGCCATAGCACGCGGCAGTGCAGAGACAGGGCTTACCCACTCTTCACTTCTAGAAGCCACCTCTCTGGGAGGACATCCCTTTGGAACAGGAGCAGCATCCATCCATGGAATTTGAAAACACTGAGCTCTGAGTGATAAAAGACTGAGTCATAGGTTATCAATGTGCAGAGGCCTCCTATGCCTCTGCCTCAAGGGCATACAAGCCATTTTTTTTTTCACTTGTTGGAATTTGATTCATTTCCTCTCCCCACCCCCACCTTTGGCTCTCAGATCTAGAATTCTGAGTTTATCTATAGGAGGGGTTGAGATCTGGCTGGTCCCGAGGAGCCTTAGGTTGCTGTGTTAGAGACACGAGCAGATGGTTGGTGGACGATAGTCCATAGAGAGATGCTTCCCATTGAGCTTGTGTGATGGGGCTTGGAGAAGCCCAGTGTGGGATCCAGAGATGCAGTCCATCTCTGAATACTGTCATCATGACTTCACTGACTGCTGATTCTGAAGTTGTTTCCACGGCTGGTCTTTACCACCCATCTCCTCCCTATCCCTCTTGCAGAAACGGTGTAAAGGAACACTTATAAAAATGTAACTTGGCTAAGTGATGGGAAATGACAGGATGAGTTCACTGAAACATCAGTCTTTAAGAGCTTTTGTCAAAGCCCTCTAAAGAATTTTCCAACCTAAACTGTTCCTGGTGTTATTCAGCCAAGCCTCTGGTATCTGCAGGCACGCCATATGCAAAGCTTGTACAGATTTTATGTCAAGTTGTCTTTACACCTCTGTGATTTATGGCTGTAGAAGCACCAGCTGCCTCACCTCTGTTGATCCTTACTGCAGAAAGCAGGCTCTGCCCTGTGAGCCTGGTGAACACCAAATGGTGCAGGAAGCTAGTCACTGATTGGAGATTTGCTTTGTCTCTTCCTTGAAACCATCCTGCTTGTTAGAGAATTTTAGGTGTTGAGTAGAGAGGTGTCTTGCTTGGGCTTGCTTTTCAGTACCGGGAATTCAGCTTTGGGAGCCTCAGTTGGGATGTAGGTGTGTATAGCAAAGGAATGGGTGGAGGCTCCTAACTAATAGGGAAGGCATCTTTGAAGCAAGCTGAGATGTGGGTCTGGGATTCTGGGAAGCAAACATTTTTCCCAGCACTGAACTTTGATGGGAGGATGCTTTGATATCTGTGGTTGCGGAATAAATATGATTCACTCTGGGGATTCTTCACTGCAGTTAAAGAGACCAGAAAAGGCAAATAAAAAAAATCTGAAAAATTATCTTGAAATACTTCTCAGTAGTTTCAGAACTCCCAAGAACATTCATTTCTTCCTGTGTGTATGCACTCAGTCACTTCAGTCGTGTCTGACTCTTGGCAACCCCATGGACTATAGCCTGCCAGGCTCCTCTGTCCATGGGATTCTCCAGGCAAGAATGCTAGAGTGGGTTGCCATGCCCTCCTCCAGGGAGCTTCCCTACCTGGGGATTGAACCTGTGTCTCCTGCATTGCAGTTGGATTCTTAACCCACTGAGCCACTTGGGGAGCCCTCATTTCTTCCTAGTCATTATTCATTAAACTTTTCAGGATATCATCTTGTTTTTTGATAGTGTTCATGTAACAGCTAGGAAAACAGGGTGAAATCTGCCACTTTTGAGCTGTGGGCCCTTGAGAAAAATATACAAATCTGTCTGTGCCTCGAGTTATTATCAAGTCTAAAGTCTGGAATATTATATATGTCATGAGGTTGTTTTAATGTTTCAGTTAGATTATCATACTTAATTGTCCTAAGTATTTTATGAGTATTATTTTTATTGTCATCATTAGATCACTTCCTATTATTATTTATGTTGTGATATAAGGAGCCATAAGCCAGTTTGATTCTACAAAGAAAGAAACTTAAGACTTAAGAAGGAGACTTGAAAAAAATATTGTATTAAAGTTTTTAATTATCTTCTAGGTGGCCCAGCAGGACTGAATCATTAATACAAAATTTTATTAGGCTATTTTAGCACTTGCTGAGAGTCATGTGAATAAAGTCATCACTAGCAGAAGCTGTTCTAGGAGAGGGATGATGATGGAGCTATTAGGACATATTGATCAGTCTTGAATCATCTATCATGTATCTGTATAACTGTGAATAAATCATTTAATTTCACTGGGCCTCAATTTAAAGAAAAAATTAAAAATTTAAAGTCATAATAATGATTGAAAGTGAAAGTGAATTGCACACTTGTTTCCAGCTCTTGGCAATCCCATGGACTGTAGCTCACCAGGCTCCTCTGTTAATTAAAGAGGTTGAATTAGGTGATATCGAGGGTTTCTTTCACCTCTGTGATCCTAAACATTACTCAATGCCTACTGTGTCCAGAGCATCTTACTTCTACAAGTTATTGCTGGCAGTTCAAGGCTGTGGTCATATTCCTATTTTATAATGGGGCAGCTGAGAACTTAGTTGCTGGTCAACTTGCACATAATTCAGCCTTTATTATGTCCAGAAATTATTTTGTCCGACTGATATGTTTCCTTTCTTTCAGTCAGTAGATTTTTAGAGAAAACAACAAGGAACTACTTATACTGACTTATGCATTTACTATAGCAAATATACTCAAAGTGGAGCCAGTGAGTCCTAAAATTGGATTTTTAAAAGTGTATTATGCTCATTATCAGAGAAATGCAAATCAAAACCACTATGAGGTACATTTTATGCTAGTCAGAATGGCTGCGATCCAAAAGTCTACAAACAATAAATGCTATAGAGGGTGTGGAGAAAAGGGAACCTTCTTACACTGTTGGTGGGAATGCAAACTAGTACAGCCACTATGGAGAACAGTGTGGAGATTCCTTTAAAAACTGGAAATAGAACTGCCATACAACCCAGCAATTCTACTGCTGGGCATACACACCAAGGAAACCAGAATTGAAAGAGACACGTGTACCCCAGTGTTCATTGCAGCACTGTTTATAATAGCCAGGACATGGAAGCAACCTAGATGTCCATCAGCAGATGAATGGATAAGAAAGCTGTGGTACATATACACAATGGAGTATTACTCAGCCATTAAAAAGAATACATTTGAATCAGTTCTAATGAGGTGGATGAAACTGGAGCCCATTATACAGAGTGAAGTAAGCCAGAAAGAAAAACATCAATACAGTATACCAATGCATATATATGGAATTTAGAAAGATGGTAACGATAACCCTGTATGCGAGGCAGCAAAAGAGACACAGATGTATATAACAGGCTTTTGGACTCTGTGGGAGAGGGAAAGGGTGGGATGATTTGGGAGAATGGCATTGAAACATGTATAATATCATATATGAAACGAATCGCCAGTCCAGGTTCGATGCATGATACAAGGTGCTTAGGGCTGGTGCACTGGGATGACCCAGAGGGATGGTACGGGAAGGGAGGAGGGAGGGAGGTTCAGGATTGGGAACACATGTACACCTGTGGCGGGTTCATGTTGATGTATGGCAAAACCAATACAATATTGTAAAGTAATTAGCCTCCAATTAAAATAAATAAATTTATATTAAAAAAATTAAAAAATTAAAAAAAAATTTTTAAAGTGTATTAGAAACATAGAGTGAGAATGAAGATTACACTCTTGAACTCACAGACTTAAAAAACAAACTTATGGTTGCCCGGGGGGAAGGGATAGTTAAGGAGTTTGGGATGAACATGTACACACTTCTGTATTTAAATTGGTGAGCAACACGGACCTGTTGTGTAGCACGTGGAACTCTGCTCAATGCTATGGAGCAGGCTGGATGGAAGGTGGGTTTGGGGGCAAATGGATACATGTATATGTATGGCTGAGTCCCTTGGCTGCTTCCCTGAAACTATCACAACATTGTTAATCGGCTACACTCCAATACAGAATTAAAAAGTTAAAAAAAGAAAAAAAAAGATTACGCTCTTGAAGTTCTACAGAGATAAGTGCTAAAATTATATCTCCAAACTCTTTTATTTTAGACACTCGAAGGAATTTTATAAATAAGAGATTACTTAATAAAAAGACAATCATGCTCAGGCATATCTTTTACAATTGTATTAATTTACTTTGGCTGTGTTGGGTCTTTGCTGCTGTGCAGGGTCTTGCTCTGTGTGGGGAGAGCAGGCTACTTTCTAGGTGCTTTGCACGGGCTTCTCATTGCAGTGGCTTCTCTTGTTGCAGACTCTAGAAGACGAGCTTCAGTAGCTGCAGCTCCCCAGCTTGAGAGCACAGGCTTAATAGCTGTGGCCCACATGCCTAGTTTCTTCATGGCATGTGAGATCTTCCCAGATCAGGGATTGAACCTGTGTCTTCCTGCATTGGCAAGCGGATTCTTTACCACTGAGTCATCAGGGAGACTGCCTCAGCAATATCTCTGATGGCAAGACAACTCTGGCCATGAGATGAATACCTGAAATCTCAACAACCCTAAACTGTGCTGAGATTTTTCTCAGATCTATAGATAGAACCTCGTCACCAAAGTTGAGAACATTCTATCAGTCAACGGGATCAAATCAGATAGAAATCCTCCAGCCGTGCACTGGGCCAAAGCATGTCTGTCTGTCCTGTTTTTGTAGGACTGAGCTCTTGAGAGCAGTGTGGTGCTGGCAAAACAGATGAAAGACGAAGGGTTGCTCCCTGGTTTCTGCTCCTCTGAACCTGAGTCAGAGTAGAGAAGCAGCAAAGAAAAGTGATGCAGCCTAGGAGAAGCAGTGCCGTGATCCAAGTTTTCATCCATGTGCTAGCAATATTGACGTGTCTGGCATGATTATGCTCAGATGTTCTAGTGATGGGGCGGCAGAGATATCTGACCTGTGTAAAATAGCATGTTTTGTAAAAAAGATAACAGAGGGGGAAAAAAACAGTCATATTGCTTTAGTATCTTGGGTCTTAGAGTGTCTCTGCCAGGGAAAGTTATAGACTCTTTCTGCTCTTTTATGCTTAGACTGTGTCTTAAAGACTGGTTTCAATATTAGATAACATGTTTTAAGGGAGACTCTGACACTTGGTATCCTGATCAGAAAGGATAACTGGTTTATTGAGAGTCTGGAAACCATCCCTGTGAGTTATGGTTGAATCCTCTGAGAAAGTTTAACTTGGCTAAAGTAGAGGAATGGCAAATGCCTTCAAATAGGTGAAGAGAGTCTTGTTCTTTGCTTTCCTGGAAGGTAAAATGAAAGCTGAAAAGCAGATTTCAGGTCATCATCTTGAAGCCCTTTGTAACAGTTAAAACACAGTAGAAATGGGGCAAGTAAGAGGCCATGGGTTTCCTGTCATTAATGTCAATATACTGTAATATGTAAGCATAATGCTTGGTTTCCTTGGCAGCTCAGCAGTAAAGAATCCACCTGCAATACAGGCGATGTGGTTTTATCCCTGGGTCAGCAAGATCTCCTGGAGGAGGAAATGGCAACCCACTCCAGTATTCTTGTCTGGGAAATCCTATAGACAGAGGAGCCTGGCGGGCTACAGTCCATGGAGTCACAAAAGAGTCAGATATGACTTAGCGACCAAACAATAATAAATGCATAATACTATATATACTACTTTTTTTGGAAGAGAGAAAAAAGCCACCAAATTGGTCTTGATTAGAAAACTAACCTGAGGATGAAATACCTGGGATTTTTGGGAACCAGTTACCACTCTTCAAATCTATGATGTGAAAAGGATAAAACATGACGACAGAATGACCTTAAGAAGTCAGCACAAAGAAGTATTCTGTAGAGACAGAATATCCCAAATAGAGACAACATCTTTGGAGAGCGTGGTTGTCCCCTTAGGTAGAGTAGGAATAATAATATTGGCTTCCCATTTACTTCAAGACATATTGTGAAAATGCATGACTCAGTGTTCTCAAAGAGCTTTGAAAGGCTGCCGTGGTGAGTGAGTCACAGCAAATGCCTTTCAAAGGCAATTATTTTGATCAGAATGTCACTCAGAGTAGGTTGTCCTGTGAATCACTTGGGGAGGGTGACATAGTTCAAATTTGTTGTATCTTCATAAACACTAAAAAATAATATGTAATTAATAAGATACTTAGTTTTATATCCTAATTTAAAATCATTTTGTTTTCTGGAGAAAAGAAAACACTGCCTATACTGAGGTCCAATGTCTTGACTTTTTAAATTTCCAAATGTATCTGTGGCATCCAGCCAAGCCAGTTAAAATTATATCAATTTATTTCATTTTAAATTCATTTGGAAAAAAGCCCCCGTCTCTGGGAAGTATGAGTAGCAAAAGCAGAACCATCACTGAAGCTGGATGTATCAAAATGACCTGTGCTTTGTAGCCTAAGGTGGTTTCCTGGAGAAGTGTCAGCAGAGTCCCGAGAATGAATTCTGGGTTGCATTCTGCAGGAGAGTCAAACGCAGTCTACTCAGTGCACTAAATGCAGTCAAGGATCAAGTGATGGGAAGAAGCCCATCATATCCAATTACAAATTCCTCTTTGCTCCCTGGGGCTTCCCGGGTGCCGCTGGTGGTAAAGAACCTGCCTGCCAACGTAGGAGATATAAGAGACGTGTCCATGGGGTTGCAAAAGAGTCAGACATGACTAAACAGCTAAACAGCATCAACAAAAGCACACTAAACAACGTCAGCTGGCGGGCTACCGTCCATAGCGTCACACGTGGTCAAACACGACTGAAGCGACAGCACACAGGCACGCTTTGCTCCTTGACTTTGAATTCTCCATCTGTACCTGAGCACTGAGCAAGGTTGAATATGGACAGAGCACCCATGCTTTCCTATGGGTAGAAGAAAGCAAATTCTGACCTGGTCACACCCTGGACATCTAGAAATCATTACCAATGATTCTTGGGTTTCTCAACCTCGATATCAACATGATTTTGTAATACAATGCAAACCTCCAAGGATAACTAGATTTCTAATATGTGAATCATATCTATATAATACTTCTTTCCACAGGTTTGGGTATACATTTTCCCAGCAGAAAAGTTTTAAAAAAAAGTTTAAGAATGCTTCAAAAAGTATGTTGACACTAATGATCTGAGCACACTCAATAATATGTTAAAAATAGAAAACCAATTGATGAATAAGTCATTGAGAGGTCCACATAGTAAAAAAAAAAACAAGTCGTATGTCGATGGCTGTCAGGTCCAGTTTGTCATTCCAGTTGTAGAACTTCACAAGCTGTCTCTCCTGGGAATTATAGTCTTAGGAATACACTGAGTGGGAAACCTGCTTAGATGACCTTCCCCTTGGTTGGGCTGCTCCGTGCAGGCCTGCTCACCCTGTACTTGCCCAGCCTCAAGACTGAAGAAGGAGCCCGGAGGCAGCAACAGTGACCTCAGTGGTTTAATGGATAGGCGATCTTACATGCCTGAAGCCAACTCCTGGATCGACATCCCGCTGTATGCACACGGAGCAGGCAGGACAGGGCAGCAAGGCTTTACTCCTGGGGGGTTACCAGTTCTGGGGAAATTGATAGCAGGCTGGCTCATTAGTTACCAGGGAAACCAGAAGAGGGGCGTTCTCCTCACCTGCCTTTGATAAGCTATCACAGTTGTTACCCTTTAGTCGCTAAGGCACGTCTGACTCTTTTGTGACCCCGTGGACTGTAGCCCGCCAGGCTCCTCTGTCCATGGGACTTCCCAGTCAAGAATACTGGAGTGGGTTGCCATTTCCTTCTCCAGGGAATTGAACTCAGATCTCCTGCATTGCCAGGTAGATTCTTTACTGTCTCAGCCACCCGGAATGCCCCATGCTATCATTGTAGAGACATTCTAAAGATTTGAATACTCACCAGCTGGAGCTGGGGCCAAGTATGTCTCTATGCCTTAGAAGGAGGGCCAGTCAGGTGAGTAGGGTGTAGATGAAGTAGGAACTGGTGGAGCAGGGGGCACAGACAACAAGAGAACAGCCATCTTGGGTGGCTTGATTACATACCTTTCTATCATCCTTCTGTTAAAACCAATAGCAACAAAAATCCCTTTTGGGTAAATAATATTAAGGACACAAAAATATTTCAGGTTTGATTTGGAGCTATGTTTTGTGTGTTCTGAAACAAAGCTACAGCCTTTAGGAATTGTTTTTTGGGTCCTTGCTGGCAGGGCCAGTATTCGAGGTCCATGGAGCACTTAATGGGCTTCCCTGTTGGCTCAGATGGTAAAGAATCCACCTGCATTATGGGAGACCTGGGTTCGATCCCTGGGTTGGGAAGACCCTCTTGGAGAAAGGCATAGCAACCCACTCCAGTATTCTTGCCTGGAGAATCCCATGGACAGAGGAGCCTGGAAGGCTGTAGTCCATGGGGTCGAGAAGATTTGGACACAGCTGAGCGACTAAGCACAGCACAGGACAGAGCACTTAATTGGATCAGGAATCAAAATATTCTTCCCAAATCCATTGCTTATGAGCTGTGCTCTCTTGAACAAATCACTTCACCTTTCAGAGACTTGAGTTTTCTCAGGTATAAAATGATAGGATGGGTCTAGAGAGTTGCCTCAGATCAAGTACCTTAGGAAACAGATTCAGAGAGAGATCTGAGTTCAGCGAGCTTGCTGGGGAGGGCTTTAGGACCGCCCTTGAGGGAGGGAGGGCTACAGAGGAAGATGGACTGAGCTTTATTTACCATGGGATCCTCAGCTGAATCCCCTTACCCTAGAAATGAATTTCATGGGGGTCAGCCTCCAGACTTTCATGTGTCACGAACACGTGTATACCTGTGGCAGATTCATGTTGATGTATGGCAAAACCAATACAATATTGTAAAGTAATTAATCTCCAATTAAAATAAATTTATATTAAAAAAAAGACTTCCCCCGGGAAAGTTGTGGCTTCAGGCGGGAAGGCTCCTTTAGGCCGAGGGGAGTTCTGTGAGGAGGAGTAAGCTTTGAGTTGTCATCAGGCAGCATTTCCTGTAGTTTAGTGAGTAAGTGTCTCTGAAGGCTCCATCTAGAATGAGTACCACAGCATCGCTATGATGGTCCCAGCATTATTTTCAGTATTAAATTCTGTGGTGTTAAAGTATTGTGCAGGCTCTGAAATCAGAGTTTTTTAAATATCTGACTGCTGATGAAATTTGTTCTCTTCTGTGTATATATTTTCTCCCCACATCTAGAGTTCTAGAACTTTCCAGTTCTAGCACTTTCATGTCCACTGAGGAAAAAGAATTTTATTGTTCTACTTTTATAGCTTCTATTAGTCCTCCTTTCAGACAGATAAGCACTATGTGACAATTTCATTTGCATTTTTGTGACATATTTTTTTAAAAATCCAGGTAATTCCCTGGTGGTCCAGTGGTTAGAACTTGGTGCTTTCACTGCAAGAACCCAGGCTCAATCCTGGGCTGGGGAACTAAGATCCTGCAAGTCTTGCAGCACAGCCAAAAAAAATTCCATAAAATACTCATTAAAGAAGTTTCTGTGAGTTCATTTCTCTTTTAAGCTATTGCCCAATTTATTATTATTATTATTTAACTGTTCCCAATTTCCATTTCTTCATTAGAAAATATTTCTTCTTCCTACCTCCTGCCCATTATTCTCCATTCTTCCAGTCAACTTACAGCCAATAATTTACCCCTCTATTATTAGTATTTAGAAAATACAACTCTTTATAAAGAGAAAGTTACCTTTTATCTGCATTTAAAATCATATGCCCCAGGGACCTTTTGATCAAAAGAGAATGAGTGTGGAGTTAACGGAAGGAAGTGTGAGTAGTGAGTTGATGAATAGACAGGAGCTGGTTAAGGAGAGCAGAATATGATTAAGAGATGATCATTGCACACTAGTGTATGATGTGTGCTTACGGAAACTTGATGACCCAACCTTGAATATCTGACTTAGGAAATTACATAGGTGTCTGGGCTTTTCAAATAGTGTGCATGCCATTGATCAGTGTCTTAGATCAACTTATTCAATGAATGATGACGATATCAAACAGGACTGAAAGACATTAGGCAAGAGGGTGATGACGGAAGTAAAAAAAGATACAGGAAAGGAAAAATAAGGATGGCAGTTCTTGAACCCACGGATGAGGCAGCCAACACATTTCACGTTCCGATCCCAATCCCATTTTTTAGATGCAAACAACTCTATTTTACTCTATTGATAAAACAAACATACAAATAACAAACAAGAGGGACTTCCCTGGGGGTCCAAGTGTTAAGACTCTTTACTTCCATTGCAGGGGACACAGGTTCGATCCCTGGTCAGGGAACTAAGATCCTGCATGCTTTGTGGCAAAACAAAACAAAAACAACCTCATATATTTACTGTATCATTTGCCTTATCTCTGGTTCAATCACACATCCCTTAACCCACTACCAACCCACCATTCACGCTTCAGCAACAGTGACTACCGCCTCCGCTTCTATTTACCATTCAGTTTCATTCAGGCAGCTACTCAGCTGGCAACTAAATATTAAAAAAAAAAAAAAAAAGAAGAAGAAGAACAAGAGCATCTCTTTCACCTGAGGCATTGCTTTGTCCTCTTTTCTTTCTGAGATGCCTTCTGTTTTCTTTCTAAGTCCAAGTAGAATATTGAATGACTTGTCCATTGATCCACATTTATTCTGTTTTGAGAAGGTTCCGTGACCCACTTCTAGACAGCCCCAGATTCAATAGTCAGTTTTCTGTGTCCTCCCATAGGCTTCCTTGGAATCTTGACATGTAGGACATTCTACTACAATTATTTGTTTCATGTCAAAGATACCTGTTTAGTGTCTCATATATGCCAGACACTAATTGAAGTTATTTTGCAGATGATAATCTGTCTGATCTTCATCAGACTCCATGAAGATAGGTACTGTTATTTTGACCAATTTATGAGTCAGAAAACAGAGGCATAGGGAATTGACTACATTTCCTATGGTCTCATAACTAAGAAGAAGAAGGGCTAGGATTCAAGCCCAGGGTCTGGTCCCACGGTGCTTGCAGTTATCCACTATGCCACACAGTTCTCTGTCCTCTGTTAGCTGATCTGTGAACTCTCTTCTTCTCATGGTAAAAATAGCTTTTATTATTATGTAATGGTACTTGTCCATTGTCAAACCTACTCAAGGTCTAAAATATATTGAAGAAAGCAAACATCACCTAGAGTCCTTTTACCCTGAACCTGAAAAAAATCATTAAAATGTTGATTTTTATCAGTTTGTGCATTTGTTTAATGTACCACCTACCCACACCCACACAGATAATTAAATGGGACCATATCATTATCATTTTGTTTTTTAATCTGGGATCTTATCGGCCTTCCTTCTCCCAGAGTTGCCTGTCCTGGTAATATTCTTTAAAAATGGATGTGTGGGAAAAGTCCATTTATTTTCTTCTCTCATGGCCTCATGTCTCATTTACGTTCATGAAAATTGTTGGTTTTTCAAAAATGGGATCATTTCAAGGCTATTTTTGTGTGTGTTGCTTTTCTCCCTCCACAGTCCCTCCAAGTCATTTGGCAAAGTCCTGATTCATTCTTTTAACCAGGGACATGACATTGACCCCATGGTGCATTCAACTCCTATTCTATGGCTTGGTTTTAGGGTCTGGACTCTTAAAAATAATACAACGGCTATGTATTTCAGACACTGTACTGAGCACAGTGAGATCCTCCTGAATAAATATTTATTTCATTTTTAAAAAATGAATTCCTATCCATTGAAGTCAGATTTTTAGAAAGAATAAGCTTAGTTTTCCTTAACTTATAAGTGAGATCCTGAATACTGAATACATACAATTTCAGTAAGGAAATGATAATTTAAATATAAGAGAAGAACTTGCAGTTAAAAAGTTTCATATAATACATGTTTCCAAAGTTAAACAAGTGTCATTTTTTTGACTGATATTAAAATCAGATTTTAATATGGAATGTTTGCTTAAAGTCATATACTGTGAACCAGTATTAAAACACCTCTATCAACAGACAGTTCATTCCTCAGATACCTTGTGCTTTGGGATCTGGTTCCTGGTTTTCCAGTTTGCTTTCCTACTACAGGTAGGTAGGTTTAGTCGCTCAGTCGTATCAGACTGTTGTGACCCCATGGACTGTAGCCGGCCAGGCTCCCCTGTCTATGGGATTCCCCAGGCAAGAATACTGGAGTGGGTAACCAGTTCCTTCTCCAGGGGATCTTCCCAACCCATGGATCGAACCATGGTCTCCCACATTGCAGGGAGATTCTTTACCATCTGAGCCACCAGGGAAGCCTACTATGACTGTGTACAAATACATGTTCTGCTGAAAGCTCAGCCTCTCTGTATCAGATGAGCAGAATTGAATCTCGTAAACAGAGTTTTGGGTGAAGTAGAAAAGAATAGCTTTGTTACTTTTCCAGGCAGATGGGCACACAGCAGACTTCTGCGTTGGAAAACTGTGTTCCAACCCAGGAGGGTTTTCTAGCAAGAGATCAAGGGTGGGGTTGCTGCCGAGACCCTGTGCAGGGTCTCAGTTGGTGTGCCTCCTAATTTTAATAACTTTCTCTGGTCCCTGAGTCCTGCCTCAGGTAGTTTCTTGGCTGCTATTCCCTTGATTAGCAGCTGTTCAAATCCACCCTTTGGAACTCAGGGAAGGCCACGGAAGCTAGAGACTTGCCTACAAGAAATGGGGTGGGGGAGGGGGATACAAAAAGACTTCTGTGCCCAAGAGCCCCACAAAGTCCTTCTGGGTTTCAGCTCTGCCCACACCAGGCCATTGCCAGCCCCATAAACACATAGGTTCTTTCATACAACTAGGTCTTTGTTATCCCTCAGCTTGGAGTAACATTTTTTATTCCCACAATTGCCACTGTTAATTTCTGCTCATCTTTTCCTATGCTGAAGTGCTTCTTTCTCTGCAAAACTTTCTCGAATCTTCTCTCCTGATCACTCTTCTGCACAGTTCATGACTTTCATTCATTTGATCCCCTTGAATCTATCCTATACTAAAGCACAGCACTTACATCTTCTATTTTAATTCATCTATATCACCTATAAGACTGTGTTTGTTTTTTTTTAATTTAGGATTAGGAGACTCTAGAGATGCAGGTTCAATCCCGTCATCAGGAAGATCCTCCAGAGAAGGAAATGGCAACCCACTCCAGTGTTCTTGCCTGGAAAATGCCATGGACAGCGAAGCCTGGTGGGCGACAGTCCATGGGGTCACAAAGAGCTGGACACGGCTGAGCAAGCACACATCATATATTAAATTTAGGATGTGGTTTTCATCTTTTTCTCTAGTAGTCTTCTCAGTGTCTACAAGGTGTTCAAATATATTTGTTGAATGAGTGAGTATAGACAAAATAGAAATGTTCTGGATCAGAATCATGAGAACTTCCCAGTAATCTCTAATATTAAAAAGCTCAGTGGCATCTTAGAAAAAAATAATCTGTGAGCTCTGAGGCTTTCCAGAGGGCACTTCCTCGGAAAAGGAGGCGTGAGGGCTCTGATCAGTCCTTGAGTAAATATCCTTTGAGGCCCCTTGATTATTCAGACGTTGACAAAAGAAAGGCTCTCCAAGTCCTGCCACTATTACTATAAGGAAGTCCCAGCTCAGATGATTCATAGTTAAATATTTGCATGTCCTCTGGCTAAGAAAAATAAAAGCCATGGCATTCCAGAACCTTTAAGCATGTACCGTCTAGGGACTTTCCCAATTATTTCTCCTTGCAATCTGGTAACCAAGGAGGTCTTGTTTTATAAAAGCAAGACATGGGAAATGGAGAGGAAGTACATCAGATATCTCCTCGGAATTCAGCATGTAGCCAGGCCAACAGACGAATGCTTAAAATTGATAATTACTGTTTTGATACTTTGATATTTCTGTTTTCTGTTCTCTGCCATCAGCTAGAAAGATGATGGAGCATGGTAAATGTTATGAATAAAGAAGGGAAAAATACAAAGAAATTGTTTTCCCAAACCCCACAGTGGGCTGAGCTCATAGTCCATAGACACCACCAATCTGGGTCCTTTGTGGAGCTCAGTATCAGCTCCACTCCCCTTGGTGGGCAATTTAAATGAATTTCTCTCACAACAGCCCCAAGTGTTCAGTGTTATTATCTCCATTTCCCAGATAAGAAAGATAGAAAATAGATGTTAGGAAAAGTTTTGGGTTGGCCAAAAAGTTTGTTCGGGCTTTTTTAAAAACCACCCCAAACAAACTTTTTGGCCAACTCAATTTAGTTGCTCCAGTCAGCATTTGAACTCAGGTGGTAAAGAACGTGGCAGTCTGTAGAGAATTTCAGAAGTGCTGTGTAGAAATGTCTGCCTCTGGACCCATAAACCTATTTCCTTATTGCCTGAAAACGTCCCTTTATAGCTTTATTTTTCTGGTTTAAGGCAATGGAGTCTTTCTATGTCACTAACATAAGTCTCCACAAAGTTTACAATCCATTTACTACTCAGTGTGGGTGAGCTTATCAAATTCTTCCTAGAAAAGAATTCTTATGAAGAAGAAGAAACAGTTCCCTGTTATCCTGCCCTGTCTTCATACATGCAGTGCCCAGAAAGCTCTCTATGACAATTCTTTACCAAACCGTTGTCACTCTGTAGGCCAGAAGGATATAGTTGCTCATATTTAATAATACGGGTAATGTTTGAGAGCCTAAAAACTACTGAGGAGACTCTTCTGAAACCCCTTACACTGAAAGATTTTCCAAAACTAGGGGGATAGGAGCTTAGGCCCCTATCAGAAAACTAAGATCATGGCATCTGGTCCCATCACTTCATGGCAAATAGATGGGAAACAATGGAAACAGTGAGAGACTTTGTTTTTTGGGGCTCCAAAATCACTGCAGATGTTGACTGCAGCCATGAAATTAAATGGTGCTTGCTCCTTGGAAGAAAGCTATAACCAACCTAGACAGCATATTAAAAAGCAGAGACATGACTTTACCAACAAAGGTCCATCTAGTCAAAGGTATAGTTTTTCCAGTAGTCATGTATGGATGTGAGAGCTGGACCATAAGGAAAGCTGAGTGCCAAAGAATTGATGCTTTTGAACTGTGGTGTTGAATAAGTTTCTTGAGAGTCCCTTGGACTGGAAGGAGATCAAATCAGTCAATCCTAAAGGAAACAGTCCTGAATATTCATTGGAAGGACTGATGCTGAAGCTGAAACTCCAATACTTTGGTCACCTGATGCGAAGAGCTGATTCATTGGAAAAGACCCTGTGCTGGGAAAGATTGAAGGCGGGACTAGAAGGGGATGAGTTGGTTGGATGGCATCACTGACTTGATGGACATGAATTTGAGCAAGCTCTGGGAGTTGGTGATGGACAGGGAAGCCTGGTGTGCTGCAGTTCACGGGGTTGCGAAGAGTCTGACACAACTGAGCGACTGAACTAAATGGAACTGCGGGGCTTAGGCAGAGAGGATAAGAAGTGACAAGGCCCCAAGGCAGAGATGAGCCTACTGTGTCTCCAAAAAAAATTTTTTTCAAGGATGTAATAATCCCATCAGTCTGTTTCTCTGTTTGCAGTAACTACTTGCTTTCTTTCTTAGTTAATTAGTTTTCGTTGTGAGGCTTGTGGGATCTCAGTTACCAGATTCCCTCCCAGTAAAAGCACAGAGTCCTAACCACTGGACCCCCAGGGAATTCCCTCAAAAATATATTTTAAAGTCCTTGTGACCCGAGGAATGAAGGGAAGAGACTGGCCAAGGTCATGTTACAAAGGAATTTGTAGGCCAGGGTAGGGTTGAGATTTTATTCTGAATACAATGTGGAGTATTTTAGGAATCTCAGCCAGGGGCTCACCTGATGTGAGTGGACCTTGTGAAGAGCACTGAGGCTGCTGGGTGACCAGCGGGCGTGGCAGCCAAGGGCACTATCGTGAGTCTGCGGCTGGGTCCAGGCGAAGCAGGATGGTGGCCAAACCATGGTGGTTTCAGTAAAGATGCAGACGTTGCTGGATTTATGATCCACGTTTGAGGTGGAGGCTGCATGAGATCAGTGGTGTTTCTCATGCCTTTAAATAGGGACCACATGGTCTTTGCTTCATTCAGTTCAGTTCAGTTCAGTCGCTCAGTCGTGTCTGACTCTTTGTGACCCCATGGACTGCAGCACACCAGGCTTTCCTGTCCACCACCAGCTCCCGGAGCTTGCTCAGACTCATGTCCATGGAGTCGGTGATGCCATCCAACCATCTCATCCTCTGTTATCCCCTTCTCCTCCTGCCTTCAATCTTTTCCAGAATTGGGGTCTTTTCCAAGGAGTCAGTTCTTCACATCAGGTGACCAAAGTATTGGAGTTTCAGCTTCAACATCCGTCCTTCCAATGAATATTCAGGACTGATCTCCTTTAGGATGGACTGGTTGGATCCCCTTGCAGTCCAAGGGACTCTCAAGAGTCTTTTCCAACATCACAGTTCAAAAGCATCAATTCTTCGGCACTCAGCTTTCTTCACAGTCCAACTCTCACATCCATACATGACCACTGGAAAAACCATAGCCTTGACTAGATGGACCTTTGTGGCAAAGTAATGTCTCTGCTTTTAATATGCTGTGTAGCATAACTTTCCTTCCAAGGACTGCTTCATACGAACATGTGAGTGATTAGTTCTATCCCTTCCTCAACATCAAATTCTGATTGAGAGTAGAACTCTGAGTGATTGAATAAACAAAGGGAGTTATTGTGGCTGGGAGGGGGGAGTTGAGACAGTAAAAGAAGACACATCAAAAAGGCACATCACCTATTAAACAGCACTCCTGAGCACCAGGGATTCTCTGGTGGCTCAGACAGTAAAGAGTCTGCTTGCACTGTGGGAGATACGAGCTCAGCCCCCGAGTCAGGAAGATCCCCTTCCTTCTCCAAGAACACTCCAGTATTCTTGCCTGGAAAATCCCATGGCCAGAGGAGCCTGGCGGGCTACAGTCCATAGGGTCACAAAGAGTCAGACATGACTGAGCGACTTCACTTTCACTTTCCCCTGAGCACCAAACCTGATGTTCTGCGAGGTCTATTTTCTTGTGACAATGGCAGAGCTGGAAAGATCTATGGGTGTCATCTAAGTTAGTCATCATTTCAGAAATGCAAATACTTATGAAAAGTGATTGAAGAGGCTTAACTGAGTTCACAGATCTAGTTCTTGGTGTTACCAAATTTAGAGCTTTTGTCTCCTGGCTCCCCGTACTATGCTTCATTAGAACTTTTTCATACCTAACCTAATTTGTTCCTAATAGTCTTGCAATACACAAGCCCCAAATTTAAAGATTATTCACTGTTTGCCTTAAGTCATCCATGGCGGCATTTGGAATTTCAGGACAAATGTAACACATCATTAGAATTATTCCCACTTGTTTTCTCTCTTTAACAAGAGTAACCCTGAGATGGGGGCACTAGTGGTAAAGAATCCACCTGCCAATGCAGGAGACATAAGAGACGTGGGTTCAATCCCTGGATTGGGAAGATCCCTGGAGGAGAGCATGGCAACCCACTCCAGTGTTCTTGCCTAAAAAATCCCATGGACAGAGGAACCCGAAAGGCTACAGTCTATAGGGTTTCAAAGAGTCAGACATGACTGAAGCAACTTTGCATGCATGCATACAGCCATGAGATGAAGTTTACCCTCTCGATTTTGGTTCAGATGGGTTGCTGTATAGTCTTAACTTGGTACATGGCATACCATCATATAATATTCTACAACAAGGGCCCCCCAGTCCTCCAGGATCTAATGCTAGATGATCTGAGATGAAGTTGATGTAATAATAATAATAGAAATAAAGAGCACAATATATGGAGGCTTCTTTGGTGGCTCAGTAATAAAGAATCTGCCTGCCAAGCAGGAGACACAAGTTTGATCCTTAGGTCAGGAAGATCCCCAGAGAAGGAAATGGCAACCCACTGCAGTATTCTTGCCTGGGAAATCCCATGGGCAGAAGAGCCTGGAGGGCTACAGCCGCAGGGTCACAAGAGTTGTAGACAACTTAGCAACTAAACAGCAACAACAGCTGCCCAATAAATGTAATGTGTTTGAGTCATCCCCAAACCATCCCTCCTGCCCTGGTCCTTGGAATAATTATCTTCCACAGAACTGATTCCTGGTGTCAAAAAGGCTAGGGGCCTCTGTCCTACAACTATCCAGTGTGTTTGATAAGCACTCGGCATTCATGCTCATCGTGAAAGATAGCCTTGAAACATTTGTGTGGACACGAAAAGGATGATGGGAAATCAAGCAGTCAGGTAGATGAAACTGGATTCTTTTCTCAGACAACTTGAACTTATCTTCACAAATCTAGTGCTGGTTTTATGAAACCTTGGAAAAATTTCATTCTCAGTGAGCCCAGACCCCAGTAAGAGAAAAATGACCTGTAGTTTATGGGATGGTTTTACATCCTTAAATGCAGGGACATCTTATAAACATATAGTTGCTGGCATTCTTCAGTGAAATCCTTATCAGCTGGTGAAATGGTACTTTGATAAGTACAAATGTGCCAAGGTGCCCATTCTGTAATAGGGAGGATGTTTCTATTGAAGCTTATTAGCATCTCAAGTAGTAAGCATCTCACCGCAATGGTTTCGTCTGTCTTCAAGTCCCTAGTTAAGCCCTTGGGAGCTCAGTCCTGTCAAAGGAGCTTCAAGGGAAGTTCAGAGCTCAGATCCAACTGAAGAAGGGAGAAACAAGATAAGGAATAAATCCCTGATAAAGTAGATGAAAAAGTCAAATCTGCTGTTGGTTTGAGTGACTGGCACTGAGAGGTGGGAGCCAGATCACTGTCATTTTGTGGAGTCATGGTGTTTCAAAGAGGAGAACACTCTGGAAGCATCTTTTTTCTTCTTGCCATTATCTTTCTGTGCTCTGGCACTTCTGCCCTCGGCAGCCTACCTGGCTGTGACAAGTTTGAAAGCAAAAAAAAACAAAAAAACAAAAAAAGAAGTTGAATGTGTATCCTGGATGTATATCGTTAATAAAAAGGGCAGAGACAATTCAAATGGTAATCTTAGAGTAACCATAAAAAGGAATTCATCATTTCCTTTCCTGTGTCCCTATATCCCAGCAACTCCCTTTCTCTTTCTGACTTCTTGAAGAAGAGTTTAAAACTAATGAGACTAAGTATCTTCATCAGTGAAATACTTTAATATGGTAGCGTTGACTTTAAAAGGTCATGAAATTTGATAGACAGCATATGAAAGTAGTCCCCGTGTGGGACGGAAAACCGAGGTTTGGCCGAGTTTTGGCCCGAGCAGGACCTCGCCAGGTGAACATCCAGAAACCACGTGACTCCTAGTGCCTTGTTGCATATGTCTATTAAGTGGGGGTGATAACAATTACAATAACTCACGCTTAATGAAGAGTTTTCATGTTAGATGTCCTGTTAAGAGCGTTCCATGCATTATCTAATTTAACTTTCACAACCAATTTATGAAATAGGAATTTCTCAGGCAAGGAAAATGGGGTTTAATAATTGGCCTTGGTCAGAGCCATTCAAGAGCAGAGGAAAGATTCCAACCCAGGCAGCAGGACTCTGAAGTTTGTTCCCCTGTCAGCCTCACCTGGAGGTTGAATGAAATACTGTTTGTCAGCATGGGAATGAAAAATATTCTCAGTAAGACAGGTTTTTCTTTATCATTTATATTTTTAAAAAATAGATCATAATCTCAAAACAAGTGTGTTATCTAAAAAATGTGCTTAGCAAGGTTGGAGGCAAGGGCCTTTAGAAGTCAGGCAGGAATGATTTCAAGAGAACTTGATTTTCTCCTTCCCCTCCGTTGCTGGAGGGTGAGATAGGAATGGTTGTAGGACTTCTGTCACAGAACTAGATATATGGGCACAGGAAATGAGAAACATGGCCCTGCTGCACAGTGCCCAGAGATGGATTAGCCATGTGATATTATATTCATGGCATATTTCATAGTGTGTGACAGTACACAGGCATGTGCACACGCATGCAGACACACACACACACACACACACCTTTTATCCTGTTTTGGGCTGCCATCTGCAGAGGCAGGCTTCATGACAGGGGTAATTCTGGCCCACCTCAATCATTCTGAAATTGAAAAGTTTTAGGATGGTACATGCGTGCTTAGCTGCTCATGGTATCTGACTCTTTGCAACCCCATGGACTGCAGCCCACCAGGCTCCTCTGCCCATAGGGGTTGGTACAGCATCTGTCAGCTCCTGGAGAGAGAAAAACCTCATTCTGTGCCTCATCCCCTCATAGCTGCTTGATAGGAGCACCGTGTCTGCCAAGATCCCTTTGGTAGCCAGACTTGAGGTTGGTGTTGCCAGAGCACTTTGAAACTGCTGTGAGGATGTAATAATACTTCCTTCTGGTAGAGGATGTCTTGAGGAAACAGAAATGGAATTACGTAAAGGAACTGATATGTACCACATACATTGGCTGGATGTGCCAGCCGACAAGCTCAGCACTTTATAATTACTGTCTCATATAACCCTCATCACAGGCCACCAAATTAGGTTTTGTTATCTCCTTACCACAAAGAATGAAGGCTCAGAAAAGTTTAAGAACTTTCCAGAGTCATTCTGAGAATAACTGTCAGAGCTGGGATTCTAACTCATTTCTTAGATCGTACACCCTATCATCTTTTGCTATCATAGAAGTCAAGAAAATACAGCAGTAGACCAAACTGACATGATGCCTGGTTTTGTCAATAAAGTTTTATTGGAACAGAGCCATGCCCATTTGTTTCTGTATTGTCTATGGCTACTTCCACAATACCACAGCCTGGTTGAATAGTTGCAACAGAGATCATATAGCCCATAAAATGTAAAATGTATCAACGTTTAGCTCTTTACAGAAAAGCTTTGCCAACCCTGAACAATGCCAGAACACTACAGAATCAGCTCAAATCATTCATCGCAGTGTGTCTACATTTTTACATGTATTTCCAAAACCCAGTGGGTATAGGTCTATAGAATTCCTACTTTAAGCTTAGCTTTATCTGTGTACATGTGTTTTGTTCCAGGTAGGAGGCATGAAGAAACCTAAATTCCAGACAAATCCTCAGTCATGAGTCACGTTTAAGAGGGGTCTATGTATCTTGTATTTCTAGAACATGTTACTCTCATAGAAATAGAAGTGCTTCCTAAATCTGTTTGTTTAGCAGGCAGATGAAAAACTAGCATCCTTTAGTAGAGAGGAGAGAGGAGTTATTCACTCAGGGGGAAAGAAGTGAGACATGAGTTAGCTCATGGGTGAAACCCACATTATGTCATCTGCCGGCTCTATGCTAAGAGGGTAAGGTCATCAGAATGAAGTATTTGGCCATCAGGGTTTTTAAACTCTTAGATATTTGAGGCACATTTGAGGTTCTGCAGAGTCTGTGGATTGTGAGGCCAGAGGATAAAACCAAAAGAGTAGCAGTTCAATTAGAGCTGCCTTAATTCCTGCCTGTTGCCCAAAACACACAGGCATGGGCAGAGTGAGTTGGCTGATTTCATTTGTTTATTATCTGTGTCCTTTCTCAGGTGTTGATGGATGTGCTATATTCTCAGTTTTTATTTATTATTTTTTTGTTTTCTAATTGATTTATTCACTTTCAGACCGACTTATCTTTTTCCCAGTTATTCTTTTTTTAATTAATTTATTTATTTTACTTTACAATATTGTATTGGTTTTGCCATACATTGACGTTTTTAAAGAAAACCAGTTTGCAATGTTTGAAAATAGATAAAGGAAAGGCACAGACATTTTAAAAGAAATCTTGTGACTTCCAAAGCATAAATACAGAAGTATTTCTGAATTAGTGAACAAACTATTACAAACTACTTTCTAAGTGCCATTGTAGTCACAGTAACCCATGTAATTCCAATTAAAGTAATTTATACTGTGTAAAGGTAAAGAAAGGCCTATTTGAGTGCATATGCTAAGTTGCTTCAGTCGTGTCTGACTCTGTGCAACCCCATAGACAGCAGCCCACCAGGCTCCCCGGTCCCTGGGATTCTCCAGGCAAGAACACTGGAGTGGGTTGCCATTTCCTTCTCCAATGCAGGAAAGTGAAAAGTGAAAGTGAAGTCTCTCAGTCATGTCCGACTCTTAGCAACCTCATGGACTGCAGCCTACCAGGCTCCTCCATCCATGGGATTTTCCAGGCAATAGTACTGGAGTGGGTTGCCATTGCCTTCTCCATGAGTGCATATATAAAGCACTAATTAGTATTGGGTTGAACAAAAAGTTCATTTAGACTTCTTCATACCATTGTATGGAAAAACCAACGTGAACTTTTTGGCCAGCCCTATATATCAATTTAAAGTATTTAATATTAAAAATACTTAAAAGCAATGTGTCCTATGTGAGCATCTGCTTTGTAATTTTTAATGCCATTTTTTGTCATAATCCTCCCATTTGTTTTTTTAATTAATGATATCATTCATAAAAAATACATTTAAAAGATTATTTCAGCCAAGTCCATCTCTGTGTTACTTGAGTTCATGTTCATGCGTGGATTTTTTTTTTTTATGGGTTAAGTATTCAGAAATTTGCACACTTCGGGCAGAGTCAAAAATCTCTAAGTTAACAGAGTGAGAGAAAATACTTTAAACCCTGTGTCTGATGAGTTAATATCCAAAATCTAAAAGGAACTCCTACAGATCAGTAGCAAAACAAATCAGAAATGAAAAATAATAGTAGCCAGGTTTTAAAGTGGGCAAGGGATTTTAATAGAAATTTCTGCAAAGAACAAATACAGATGGGCAGCAGGTACGTGGAAAGACGGTCAATATCACTAATCATTAGGGAAATGAAAATCAAAGCTACAAGGAGATATCACCTCACATGTGTTATAATGGCTACTATTATTATCCAAACAACAGAAGTTGGCAAGAATAAAGAGAAATTCTCACACTTGATGGGAATGTAAGGGGTAGGTAGGAATGTAAATTTGTGCTGCCGTTATGGAAAATACTATGGAAAAAAATTTTAAAATAGAACTGCCATATAATTCAGCAATTCCAAAATCTGAGTATTTAGCCTCAAAATTTGCAGTAGGGATCTTGAAGAGGTATTTGTACTCCCATATTCATTGCAGCATCATTTGAAATAGCCAAGATATGAAGGCCACTTAAATGTCTATCAGTAGATGAATAAAGATGTGGTACATATATACATACAGTGAAATTTTATTCAGCCTTTAAAAAGAAGGAAATCCTACTAGATCTAACAACATAGATGAATCTTGAGGACATTATGCTAAGTAAAATAAGCCAGTCACAGAAGGACAAATACAGTATGATTCCACTTATAGAAGTATTTCAAGTAGCCAAACACTTAGCAGAGAGTAGAACAGTGGTTGCCAGGGCTGGGAGCAGGTGAAAATGGAGAACTGCTGCTCAATCGATGTAAAGTTTCAGTTATGTAAGATGAATAACGTGTAGAGATCCATCGTGCCCATGGTTAACAGTACTGCATTGTACACTTATAAACTTCTTATGAGCGTAGATCCAATGTAAAATGTTCTTACTCTAATTTTTTAAAAATCTCGAAGCTAAATAAAAACCATTATGAAGCAGCCAAAATAGCTCCTAAGTTTCCTGTTTTAAGCTCAGCTCATGCTCTGTTATGTGCAGTTTTAAACAGGGTGCGCCCGGTTTCCCACAATAGAACAGATTGAATATCAAACATTAAAAAATGAAAGCGGGACTAACCCTCACAAGAGCTAAGGTTTGTTCACGCTGTGCTTGGCACTGGGCTAAGTCTTTTGCAAGAGTTTCATCTTTCCAACAATTCAATAAGTGAGTACTATTGTTAGTATTTTAATGCAGAAACTAACATGCAGAAAGCTTTGATAACTGATGACGTTTGCACGGCTGATCAGAGGCAGGGCCCAGGTCCACAATAATCTAGATTCTTAATTCCAGGGCTTGATTGCCTCCCCAGAAAATTCCACTCCCACCTCTCAGCTGCTTCTTGATAATTTTGTTAAGTTATAAGATTGAAAGAGGGAAGAGAAGGGGATGACAGAGGATGAGATGGTTGGATGGCATCACCGACTCAATGGACATGAGTTTGAGTCAACTCCAGGAGTTGGTGATAGACAGGGAGGCCTGGTGGGCTGCAGTCTATGGGATTGCAGAGAGTCGGACACAACTGAGCGACTGAACTGAACTGAATGTCATATTTACCTTTCTAATTCTATGTGAAGTTCAGGGTCAGCATTAGTGGCCGTCTCCTCACAGCAAGTCTTGGGCTTCCCTTGTGACTCAGCTGGTAAAGAATCCGCCTGCAATGCAGGAGACCTGGGTTTGGTCCCTGGGTTGGGAGGATCCCCCGGGGAAGGGAAAGGCTACCCACTCCAGTATTCTGGCCTGGAGAATTCCATGGACTCTATAGTCCACGGGGTCACAAAGAGTTGGACACAACTGAGCAACTTTCACTTTTAAACAAGTTTAGAAATGTTTAGTTTAAGTTTCCTGTACCAACGGATGAATATTGGAGCATGTTATAAAGATTTAACTTAAACAAGGTGAATGGAAGTAGAGGTTTCTTTCTTAAAAATAAACAATCATCTGTTTTCTAGAATTCTCTGACATGCATCACTTCATTCCCTAGCAATGCAGAACAAATGGGGTGTTACTCTTATGTACGTCAGAGGTAGATGAACTTAGATTCAGGCAGGAGCCATTTCAGTTCTGCAGAGCAGTCTGGGATGATTAATGAATACTAATTGATGGCAATGAGATCTTTAAGAATAAGAAAAATAAATTGTCTTCTGGAAGTGTTCTTGGAACCTCCCCCTCCTCACCTCATTTTGAAGTTGTGGATAGACGTGATGGTTTTACAATGCCAAAATAATCTGTTCCGAAGAAGAAAAAGTTAATTTAACCATTTAGATGGCCTTATACTGAAGTCAGTGATATAGGACTTTGAAACTATTTGAACAGCTTGTTTTGGCTGTCTGTAAATATATATAATCTTCCAGACGCAAACCTCAGAAAATGTTTCAAAAAATAGTATGTAATTCCTATTTGGTTTCATTTCTTGTCAGCTTTTATTGTATGTATTTAATCCAACTTGTTAAATCTTATGAACATGAATAACCATATCATATCGATACTCTTCCCAGAGAACAATATCATATTTGATTTTCCAATTCTATGTGAGGGTCAGGGTTACTCTTCAATTGAGAAACCTAGTATACAGTCTTACGTAGATTAGCAAATGTTTACCTTTCATAAAAGAAATTTAAAGAGTACTCTGGTTTGTTTATGTGTTTTCTAACGGTCCTTCCTGCTATTAACTTCAGAAACGTTAAATGTCCACTTAGTCCTGACATATACATGGCCTCAATGACCTAACAGGCAGATTTGCAGAGCAATAACCTTGCCAGCTTATGTCAGCCAGAAGTAAGAGGGAAGGTGGTAGTGGTGAATCTGTTTTTATTACTTGCTGCTTAATCATCATGAATCAGAGGCTTTTATGAGAAATCTTTAACCATCCCATGACAGATTTGTTCACCAAAGATGTGCAGATTTTTGCTTTATTTGGAAAATTATTTAAGCCCTAATCATGCATATGTAAGAAATTGTTGAAAAATTTAACAGTTATGCTACATCAGACATTACACTGTTCCGAGGTCACTTTTCTGATATCATCAGATCCTATAAAATGTGATTTAAAAAATTCAATCCTGCTTAGAAGAAGTCCATTAGAAGAAAATTGTACTATATAAAATTGTAGCTCAAAACATACTCAGTCTCCCCAGGAAAATAACAGCCTGACGGTGATGACCTTTACAGGAAGGTCACTGTAACACAAAGGAATTCCTGTAAGGTAAGGTAGCTTAGTATCTAAAACCTGAAAACACAAGATTACTAAAGGAACTTAAAAAATATAGGTCAGGTCTCCTCAAAATATGAGAAGGTGGAGCTCATGCAGATGGAATTACTCCATTTTCACTGCAAGCACCTGGGCTCGTAGAAGTGATAAGTGTTTTATTTTTATTTATGTATTTATTTATTTGGCTGCACTCCATCTTAGTTGCCACATGTGGGATCTAGTTCCCTGACCAAGGATCGAACCCAGACACCCTGCACTGGAAATGTAGAGACTTAGCCACTGGACCACAGGCAAGTCCCATGGCAAGGGCTTTATGTGCCTCCCTCATATTGTGTATCCCAGGTTCATGCACTTCAAAATGATATTAGGAAAGAGGCCCATCGGAGCTCTGCAGAAAACTCTATAGCGTTCCGCTGGCAATTCAAAATACAAAAGCCGCTTCGTTTATTGCCAGATGTTAATGTAGTAAACATTAACATTTATTCTACAATTATTCTACAATTATCTTCTGCTGCTCAGGAAAGTGTAAGACCTGAGAATCTAGAAAAAGGAATTTTCTCCAACCCTGTTTCTGCCTGAGGTCTACCAGACAATACCTTTCTAGCTTGATTTTTTTTTTTTTATACAAAGAATTAGCTCACAAAAAAATATCAGTACTTACTATGTTAGTGGGCTTCCCTGGCAGCACAGTGGTAAAGAATCTGCTTGCAATGAAGGGTGAGGGTTAGGCAAGTTTGATCCCTGGGTCAGGAAGATCCTCTGGAAAACAAAATGGCAACCCATCTCAGTATTCTTGCCTGGGAAATCCCATGGACAGAACAGATTTGCAGGCTATAGCCCATGGGGTCGCAAAAGCGTCGCATGCTACTTAGTGACTAAATAGCAGCAACAACTGTGCTAGTACTCGCATATTTAATTATCCCGGCTTAAGTTTCGGCCTCTCCATCATTTCCTCTCTGGTGACACAGACATTAACTCTACTGAGGTCTGTGAGTTTTTTGTTTGTTTGTTTGTTTTACATTTTGGAAGATTTATTTTTAACGCCAAACCCTTACTTGCTATTACATAACATCTGTTCAGTTCAGTTCAGTCATGTCCGAGTCTTAGCAACCCCATGGACCGCAGCACGCCAGGCTTCCCTGTCCATCACCAACTCCTGGAGTTTATCCAAACTCATGTCCATTGAGTCAGTGATGCCATCCAACCATCTCATCCTGTCACCCCCTTCTCCTCCCGCCTTCA
>NW_011494677.1:6173703-6185765 GCF_000754665.1 Bison bison bison | reverse complement strand
GGAGAAGGCAATGGCGCCCCACTCCAGTACTCTTGCCTGGAAAATCCCATGGACGGAGGAGCCTGGTAGGCTGTGGTCCATGGGGTCGCTGAGGGTTGGACGCAACTGAGCGACTTCACTTTCACTTTTCACTTTCATGCATTGGAGAAGGAAATGGCAACCCACTCCAGTGTTCTTGCCTGGAGAATCCCCGGGACCAGGGAGCCTGGTGGGCTGCCCTCTATGAGGTTGCACAGAATCAGACATGACTGAAGTGACTTAGCAGCAGGTTGGTCATAAGTTTCCTCCCAAGGAGTAAGCATCTTTTAATTCCATGGCTGCAGTCACCATCTGCAGTGATTACATAACATACTTATACCTGAAAATGATTTAAATAATGCATTTTACATAGCATCCCCTTTTAAAAAAATTAGCATGTTTTTCCATAATGCCAAAAGAAAGCAGATGTTAGATTTCACTCTCTGATGGTAAATTAGCTTGATCTTTTAGCCAAGGTTCGTTAGTTGGCTTTATATGAGGAAAATAAGGGAGAGGAAGGATGAAATTTCATATTTAGTCACTGAAAATAAGCCTGAGAATAACCAGGCCTATTGCTCTCTGGCAATTCAAAGCTCATGCTCCATGAATGAATGAATGCAGGAAGTCTGACAGTCTGGAGCCATGTACATCCCAACTACTCTAAATCCAGATTATAACCATTTAGTTGCAGGTGTGAATGCTTCCTTGCTCTGGGATAGTGCAAGCACTTTACACTTTGAGAAAAGAGTTAGATCATATTCTCTCCATTGGCTGGAAGTGCCAGTTAAAGACAGGCGTGTCTCTCATAGTCAAAGCTAACCATCCAAAAGCATCCACAAAGGCCTCCGTCTTTTTTGACTTGATACTGAGCCCGTCATGTATTAGTGGTGGCCGCATAGTTATCCTGTGTCTGTCATTTCCGAATTCCAAAAGCATGAGGAAAATTCAGACTGGCATGGCTACTGCTTAAAGCTATTGGTTAGTTTGAGAGCTCAGTTGTTTCCTACATGGGTACCTGGAGTCAAAGCCCTAAAGGGACTCTTCCTCCCGGTGTTTTCTCAAGCACAGGGGCCCAAATATTTTGTGTTTTCACTGAAACACAATATATGAGTGTTTTTACATTTAAATGTTTTTTGTTTGTTTGTTTACATATTCACACAGCAAAGTCAAACAGAAGTCTGTGTTGTTGTTTTTGAGTTGCTAAGTAGTGTCTGACTCTTTGCAACCCCATTGACTGTAGCCTATGAGGCTTCTCTGTCCATGGGGTTTTCCAGGCAGGAATACTGGAGTGGGTCGCCATTTCCTTCTCCAGAATCTCTTCCCAACTCAGGGATCAAACCCATGTCTCTTGCATTTCTGGCATTGGGAGGCAGACTCTTTACTTCTGTCCCACCTGGGAATCATGGAAGTCTATATATGACATGAAAAACTAAAATCTCTCTCCTCATCTCACACTTTATTCCTTCCCTTTAATTCTATTTAATTGTCCTGAAGGAAGAACTATTAACATTTGCTATGTGGGTGTCCAATAACATCTTGGGCAGAAACAAGCAGAGGTACATATGCCGATGGGTAGCCATAGCTAGATAGCTGGCTGTCTAGAGTTCTTGAATGGAAATAGGATAGTTCTTCAAAAGGCATGTCTTCTTTAAGCAAACATTAGGGAGCATCACTGGAAAAAACAAAAACACATTTAGTTTAATCTGTTCTCCAAGTAGTTAAATTAATTAACATAATCCATGGCAGATGTTTTCCCCTTTAAACAAATTAGTTATCTATTGATCAGTAGTGTTATTTCACATGTACTCATGTCTCTTTATGGAAGTCCCTATTTTAATCATAGGCTCATTAAGAATAAGAATCCTTCAAGTTCCTGACTATGATCATCAGGTGCCCAAAATTTTCAGTGCATATTAATAGAAGTTCATTGTCAGCTCACATGCACCTCATATAACAAGAGGCTTCAGGTAGCCCAGATTCATAAGCTCTCTTCATTGACACCTCATATAATAATGAAATTATGGGAAATTTATCTAACTGAAATCTTCTCTTGGATTGGTGTACTTATTGCTTTTCCATGTGCTTTTAAAAGATAAAGATCCGTGACCAAGATTTTTAATACACAAGAAATGGCTTTAATGTTCTGCATTAAATAGATTGAGGAAGGCTAGACAAAACAGTACTTGCAAGATTTCATGCTGTGAGAGTGATGAGGATGATGGGGGAAGTTAATGAGTCTGGGATGGTCATGACAACAAAGTTGTTTTTAAAGTGTCACTTTCTGAAAGAACACAAACTTGAAATTCAGCAAGCATGAATATAGGAAGGCTTCTTCAGAGAGGCCGTGACCACTGTCACAGATACACACGTGGCTATTTAAGATCATGCCTAAGCTATGGACTGCATTTTCGTGTGCTCCTCTTCCTCTCATCAGCCTTTTACCAAGTTTTTTGACATCCAAGGTACTACCTAGTAACTGGAATCCTGTGGTCTCATTTTTTGCCAATTACTTGAGAAGGTTATTTGAGTGGTTCCCACATCTACTTTCTTTTTCCCCTTTAATTATCACTACACAGATAACCCTGGCTCCAAGAATCAATTTCCTTCATATACCTGCCAAAGAAGTCCTCTCTAAGCCCCTTCTGTTGTTGTTGTTGTTGTTTTTTTTTTTCATCTATTTCCTGTTTATTTCACGAAAAGCTCTTCTCATATCATGTCTGATTTTTTCCATCTTCTCTCTTTCTTGACTGTAAAATGAAGTTTGTCAGAAACAAAAGTGAGTGTCTGGATGTCCCTAGAAATATTTTAAAATGATGTGAAGAAACCGATGCAATCACTCTTTTGAACTTGCTTTAGGGTCAAACTCAAATATTTCCCTTTACCTTTCCATCCCTTGTGCCTCAGCTGGTGAAGAATCTACCTGCAATGTGGGAGACCTGGGTTCGGTGGCAGGGTTGGCACGATCCCCTGGAGAAGGGGATGGCTACCCACTCAAGTATTCTGGCCTGGAGAATTCCATGGACTGTATAGGCCACGGGGTCACAAAGAGTCAGACACGACTGAGCGACTCCCTTTCCATCCCATTAGGGTGAAATTTCCCTCATATCTTAGATCTGTTTTTCAGTCAAAATATTAGCAGATTTTCTGCATTGTTCATGATGAATTTTTTTTTCTGCTTTTTAAAAAATTAGTTATTTATTTGGCAGCGCTTGGACTTAGTTGTGGCATGTGAGATTTTTAGTTGTAGCATGCAAGAGCTTTACTTGCAGCAAGTGGGATCTCGTTCCCTGACCAGAGATAGAACCCAGGCCCTCTGCACTGAAAGCACGGAGTCTTAGCCACTGGACCACCAGGGAAGTCTCTCTCTTTTCTTTTTTTCTGTTTTTGAAAATAATCTTATACTCTAAAATCACAATGAATTGCAATTTATACTAAAAAAGACCAGCTAGTTTCTTAAGTTTTATAGTGTAATTTGAGCTTCCCTGGTGGCTCAGACACTAAAGAATCCACCTGCAATGCAGGAGACCAGGGTTTGATCCCTGGGTCAGGAAGATCACCTGGAGAAGGGAAATGTTACCCAGTCCAGTGTTTCTGCCTAGAGAATACCATGGACAGGGAAGTCTGGCAGGCTACAGTCCGCGGGGTCACAAAGAGTCAGATGCGACTGAGTAACTGACACACACACACATATACACCAGATTGTATAACATTGTAGAGCGTATGTATAGATTTGGGGCATATAATAGATGAGCTAGGTTTCTGTGTTAATCTAGACTGAGACCCAATCGCTATCTAAAACATACCTTTTATGGGAATATGCACTCAGTAAAACAACTAAAGTCACATTGCACTCCAAGGTAAAGCAACTATTATAAAAATCACATTTTAAACAAATCCAGTTCATCCGCTGCATTACTTCTGTTTTCCAAAGGTGGGAGGATTGGGAAAGGAAAAATTATAGTTCAAAAACAGGCCACCAGACTTTTAGAGTAAGGTCCAAATCTTTTGCATCTTTGTATCCTACCAGAGTGCATTTAGTACTGCATTTAGTAGGTGTTAAATAATTCTGTGTAGGACACATGAGTTAGTAAGTGAACCCAGTAAGCATCATAGATATTGATATCCCCTGCTCTGAATGCCCCCAGTTGAAAATTACCCATTAGTTCCATTTTATATTGATGCTATTTATAAGGTACCACACAGTCAAAGGCTTTTTTTTTTTTTGAGAGTCCCTTGGACTGCAAGGAGATCCATCCAGTCCTTTCTAAAGGAGATCAGCCCTGGGTGTTCTTTGGAAGGAATGATGCTAAAGCTGAAACTCCAATACTTTGGCCACCTCATGCGAAGAGTTGACTCATTGGAAAAGACCCTGATGCTGGGAGGGATTGGGGGCAGGAAGAGAAGGGGACAAGAGAGGATGAGATGGCTGGATAGCATCACCGACTCGATGGACGTGAGTCTGAGTGAACTCCGGGAGTTGGTGATGGACAGGGAGGCCTGGCGTGCAGGGTTCATGGGGTTGCAAAGAGTCGGACAGGACTGAGCAACTGAACTGAACTGAACTGATAAGATACCATCAAGATACTTTTAGGCATTCTATTTTAAAGACACGTGGTGAATCAGAATCCTGTTGATCTACTTCTATGTTTCATCTTTAAATGGCTGTGCCTTTCTAGGGACAGGACATATCTTGGCAGCCTACATGGATATGCAAATTTCTCATCTGCCCCTTAATAATCTATCTTTATGGAAAATCATTGAACTTATGACTGTGTTTTTCTAAACAATCTATTCTCCAGATTATGATACCACACATTCCAAATTTATAATAGAGGACTGTTTGTACAGACTGAAAAGAAAAGAACAAATAGGAGAACTGGTTCATTCTGAGGTTTCTTTGAGGTACCACATACATGGGAAGCAAAAAAGGATAATTCCTTAATCTTATAAAAATACATTTATTTACTTTTGGCTGCACTGGATCTGCATTGCTGCAGGCAGGTTTTCTCCAGTTGCGGTGAGCAGGGGCTACTCTCTGGTTGCGGTGCACTGGCTTCTCTTGTTGTAGAACGTGGGCTCCGGAGCACTGGCTTCAGTAGTTATGGTGCTCAGGCCTTGTTGCCCTGCAGCATGTGGGATCTTCCTCGACCAGGGATCAAACCCGTGTCCCCTGCATTGGCAGGCAGATTCTTAACCACTGGACCACCAGGGAAGTCCTCCTTATCTTTATAATGTCTCCTTGCCTGGTAGCTCAGACGGTAAAGTGTCTGTCTACAATGCAGGAGACCTGGGTTCGATCCCTGGGTTAGGAAGATCCCTTGGAGAAGGAAATGGCAATCCACTCCAGTACTCTTGCCTAGAAAATCCCATGGACAGAGGAGCCTGGTAGGCTACAGTCCATGGGGTCGCAAAGAGTCAGACACGACTGAGCGACTTCACATTCACGTGCACTTGTTTTGGAAATTTCACACAATATTTCTAGATGGCCAGGGCTAGAAGTGTGGTATAGGACATGGTATTCAAAACTATGAGAAGTCCTAGATTCCCCATAGGATACATAGGAGGTGGTTGTATCTGAAAAGCTCTCATTCTCTGTGAAATAGGCAGCATTTGGAGGCAGCAGAGGAAGAGACAGGGTGGCCCTGGAGGTGTTCAGTTGCCAGTCTCACATGAAGCCCTACCTGGTGGTCTTTGGTGACCCCTGAATGGACCGCATGGGAGCTGCTGGTCACCAGTTCTGCCTGCGTTGCTGGTCCGTGTTGCTTCTCCTCCTGAGCCATCTCCCTTCTGACTCTCCACCTTCCTGCAGCTCATCTCCTTGCAGTGACAGGATTGAGGCTCTCAAGATGCATATTGGATTTCAAGATGGATGTGATAAATAGGTGGCTTCCTTTAAAAAAAAAAGTGAATGAAAGATTCTAAATGAAGTGAAGTGAAGTTGCTCAATCGTGTCCAACTCTTTTCAACCCCATAGACTGTAGCCCACCCGGCTCCTTCGTCCATGGGATTTTCCAGGCAAGAGTACGGGAGTGGGTTGCCATTTCCTTCTCCAGGGGATCTTCCAGACCCAGGGATCAAACCCAGGTCCCCTGCACTGTAGCCAGATGCTTTACCCTCTGAGTCACAAGGGAAGTATAGATGTCTTCCTTTAAAAAAAAAAAAAAATCTGAATGAAAGATTCTTTAAATTCTATAGTACTTTACAATTTTCAAAATTTTCACACACATATAATCTCATAGTTTTTTTTTTTTAATTCTCCCATCCCTGTGTTGCCCCTCCCCCACTTCTCTCGCCCCTCTGGTAACCACTAATTTATTCTCTATATCTGTGTATGCTTCTTTTTGTTTTATTCGCTAGTTTGTTGTGTTTTTTAGATTCCACATATAAGTGATATTACATAGCATGTCTTCCTGTGTCTGACTGTTTTCAGTTAGCATAATGCCCTCCAAGTCCATCCACGTTGCTACAATTTTTACCCTTTTTATGGCTGAGTAGTATTCCATTGTTGGAGAAGGCAATGGCACCCCACTCCAGTACTCTTGCCTGGAAAATCCCATGGATGGAGGAGCCCGGTGGGCTGCAGTCCATGAGGTCGCTGCGAGTCGGACACCACTGAGCAGCTTTACTTTCACTTTTCACTTTCATGCATTGGAGAAGGAAATGGCAACCCACTCCAGTGTTTTTGCCTGGAGAATCCCAGGGATGGGGGAGCCTGGTGGGCTGCCGTCTATGGGGTCACACAGAGTCGGACACGACTGAAGCGACTTAGCAGCAGCAGCAGCAGCAGTATTCCATTGTATGTATTGATAAATACCACAGCTTCTTTTCCTTTCAAATCTTTTCTAGAATTAATTAACTTGTTTATTTGGCTGTAGCAGGTCTTAGTTGCATCCAGGCATGCAGGATGTTTTGCTTCAGCAAATTCTCAGTTGCAGCATGTGGGATCTAGTTCTCTGACCAGGGATCGAACCTGGGCCCCCTGCATGGGGAACTCAGAGTCTTAGCCACTAGACCATCAGGGAAATCCCCTATACCACAGCTTATTTATCCAGTTGTCTGTTGATAGATTCCCTGTTTTGCTTGAATGTATTGAATGAACAAATCTTCCTCAGGGTTTAGAGGAAATGGGATGATGCATTTCAGCAGAGAAAACATAGATGGATGTGGATGGTAACTTTCATAGATCTCTTCCCTTCTTTGGGGGACATCAACTTGGAAAGATTTCAAAACACACCCTAAGTGGTCCCTGCACACCATCCTATCATCCTTTCTAATCCTGCTGTGTGGTTACAGAGGACATGGAAAGTAAGCATTGCCATAAACAGAGGATAATAAATTGTAAGAAGGCAACAGAATATGTTTTTACTTGAACGTTGACTCTTTAGATCTGAGCATGCTCCTCTACTTCCAGAAAGCTCCAGAGTATTGAAAGTTTTTGTTTTCTGGAATCATGAGTTGGGTACACCTCTTTCCTCTCAAAGTTTGTAATTCCTGATGGGAAAGTTTAGAAAAAATTTCTTCCCTTCTTATCCCAGTAAGTGGCAGCTTATTTTTGTGAGTTTATAGGTAACAAAGGCCTGTTTGCGGTTAGAAAAACATAAAGGTGGATGAACATCAGTTTACCTTTAGTTAGTGAAGACGTCGGGTTTCTCTAACAGGATGGAAGGTTGCTGAATGACATCTGGCACTGGGCCTGGCACACAGCTGGGGCTCATTAAAAGTCTGATAAGGTTGCTTAGGTTCTAATCCTGGATGTAAGAATATTTACCATTTCTAGGCCACTGTTTCCTCATTTGTAAAATAAGAAACACTAGGGCTTCCATGGTGGCTCCATCCTTAAAGACACTGCCTGCAATACAAGAGACTTGGGTTCGACCCCTGGGTTGGAAAGATCCCCTGGAGAAGGGAGTGGCTTCCCACTCCAGTATTCTTGCCTGGAGAATTCCAGGGACAGAGGAGCCTGGTGGGCTGCAGTGCATGCGGCTGCAAAGAGTCAGACACGACTGAGCAACTCTTTCTTTCAATGACTTTTAAGTTGTGTCTTAGCGTGATATATAGTAATATAACTGATATGACACTGTATTATAGTAAATAACTACTCGAACTCCTTTTGGGCCTTCAAGTGGTACAGTGGTAAAGAATCTTACCTGCCAGTGCTGGAGACACAAGATATGTGGGTTTTATCCTGAATTGGGAAGATGCCCTGGAGTAGGAAATGACAACCTGCTCCAGTATTCTTGCTTGGAAAATTCCATGACCAGCAGAGCCTGGTGTGCTCTAGTCCATGGGATCACAGAGTCAGACATGACTGAATGACTGAGCATACACACAGAACCCCTTTGCTTTTATCATGTGTGGCTTGGGGGCAGTGACCACATCTCCCTAGATAAGCACTGTGTCCCTGCCGCTCAACACTGTGCCTCTTCCTTAGCAGATGCTCAGTAAATATTTACTGAGTCAGTGTTGTTTGTATTCCAAGAGAATGTTTAACCTCTTACTGTCTCAATTCCCTCCTCCTCTTTCAGGCCTTCACATCCACTCTTAGTAAATTTACATCCTCTGGGCTCTTCTTCCAGGAGTTCAAAAAACAAGCTTTTATTTTGATCCTAGGACATGTTAACTCAGATTTTTAGAAAAATCATTTTATATTGATTAATGCATCCCAGGTTAGACTCCCCTTCCTCCATTCACACATACATGTAATTTGTTTCTTCTCTCTTTCCTTACCTGGAGATGTTAAAATAGCTAACCAACTACTTATTTCTCCAGGAATTCTTAACTAAGAGAACATGAAACCTTTGGGAAGAGTGCAGCAGAGCTTGTGAAACCCATTGAGGGTTTCAAAGGATTCATAAACCTTGATATCGTATGTAATGTGTGTGCCTTATTATGGAAAGAGGATTGAATCTTTTTTTTTTACTAGATTCTCTAAGGGCACTTTGGGACCCATGAAAGGTGAAAAATCCACTCTAGTACATGAGTTAGGTCTAGTCATTTAGAAAATCCTGCACTCTCCTGTCTGTGGTTGTCTCAATTTCTTTAAAAAAAATTTGCAAGATAAAAAGAAACCCATTTTGCATCTTATAATTCCACCCTGCAACAAGATCTGCTTACAGAAATGCCTTAAATCTTCCATCTTTCCATCTGAGGGGTCCTCACTCCCAACCCACTCAAGCCAGGAAGCCCATGACTCATATGACAAGGCAACATCCTCTTTGTATTTCCATGACGGACCCTGTCTTGCTCCTCTGACACCAAACAAGTGAATTGCCCTCACATATACTGTGACTTGTGGGAAGGTGGTATTTTTACCACAGTGAACTTGGGGTATACAGTTCATGTCAGGGTCACCAGCTTTAGCAAAATAGAGGCCCATTTAGGGGAACAGTAAGAAATGGAGATATTGTAATAGAATAAAAGGGACACCAAAGGAAGAGTCAGGGACCAGTCTTGAGACATATTATACTCTAGACATAAAGGAAGTGCTTCAGCTCTTTGGGCTTTATTTTCTTGTAGACCAGTATGGAGATTGGACACAGTTATCTGCAGTGTTCTCCATCTTCAGTCTCCCTAGTTGTGGGATTCTGGTTGGCTGACATTGGACAAGCTAATAGGAAGTCCTAAAGCCTTAGAGATCCAAAGTTTTCTAGCTTACCAGAAATTCAACAAGTCCAAAAATATTGAATGAGTGAAGAAAGGAGCCATTTTAATGAGAAAGAATACCTAATATTGAAAAGATCTCATTTCTTCCAAAATTATAAAAAATATATTCTGATTTTTTTTAAAAATTAGTTTCCAAAAATTTTACAAATTTCTGAAATAAACAGATGAAGGTAGCCTGCTCCTCCTATCACCAAAAACCATAGTTAAGAATAAAAACTCACAGTGCTATATGAAAAATATATATATAAAGCTACACAAAGTAAAGCAGCATAATAGACCAAAACATAGATTAATGAAATAGTTTCAGAAGTCCAAACTACCAATCAATAATAATCATCATAATGATAAAGTTATTCTAAATTTGTACTTATAATTAAAATAAATAATTAAGAAAAATTACATAAAATAATGATTTTAAATTTAAAATAATTGTATATGCAATAAAACTATAATAAATCTATAATTATAGTGACATTATTTGATGATTATAATTTATTAGAACAATAATAAAGTAATAATTTACTTATTACATTAATCACTACAAAGAAACAAAAAGCCCAATAAAAATTGGTAAAATATTTGAATATATACACTTCACCAAAGATATATGAATAACCAAAAACTTTTAAAATATGCCAAATAGCATTTGTGATTAGGGAAATGAAAATTAAAAATCAAAATGAGAGCTTGCTAAATGCCTAACTTCTCGTTGTTGTTTGGTCGCTAAGTCATGTCCAACTCTTTGGGAGGCCTGAACACCAATGAGAAAGTCTAAAATTTAAAAGACTGACAATAGCAAGTGTTAAGAGTACAGAGAAGATGGAATTCTCGTACACTGCTGGTAGAAACATAAAATGGTACAATCACTTTGGAAAACATTTTGGTAGCCTTCATAATAGGTTAAAGATATACTTCCCATATAACTCAACCAGTTCATTACTAAATATTTTAGGAGAAATAAAAGCGTATGTCTGCACAAAAAGTTGTACACAAATATTAAGAACAGCTTTATATATATAATGGCCGCACACTGGAAACATTCCAAATGTCCATCAACCGATGATAAACAAATTGTTTAAAATTGGATGAACAAATAGAATACTACTCAGGAATAAAATGGAATGAACTGTCGACATATGCCACAACATGGGTGACACAAAATGCTGAGTGAAAGAAGACAGACCAAAATAAGACTGCACACACCATAGTTCATTTCCACAAAATTCCAAAGAAGGCACACTAGTCTATACAAAAGCCCACTCAGTTGTTGCCTGGAGACAGAGAGTAGGGAGATGAATTTGATCTAGCAGTCTAAAAAAAAAAAGAAACTATAAAAAAGATGCAATTATTTATCTGATCTTGAATAGAAAAAACCTCTCTAAGCATAAAGACAACATTTTTAAATGAAAGGAGGATTGACTTAATTTATTTTTAAAATTTAAAGGTTTACATAAAATAATTATAAATTTCAGATCAGATCAGATCAGATCAGATCAGTCGCTCAGTCACGTCCGACTCTTTGCGACCCCATGAATCGCAGCACGCCAGGCCTCCCTGTCCATCACCAACTTCCGAAGTTCACTCAGACTCATGTCTATCAAGTCAGTGATGCCATCCAGCCATCTCATCCTCTCTCGTCCCCTTCTCCTCCTGCCCTCAATCCCTCCCAGCATCAGGGTCTTTTCCAATGAATCAATTCTTCGCATGAGGTGGCCAGAATACTGGAGTTTCAGCTTTAGCATCATTCCTTCCAAAGAAATCCCAGGGCTGATCTCCTTCAGAATGGACTGGTTGGATCTCCTTGCAGTCCAAGGGACTCTCAAGAGTCTTCTCCAACACCACAGTTCAAAAGCATCAATTCTTCGGTGCTCAGCCTTCTTCACAGTCCAACTCTCACATCCATACATGACCACAGGAAAAACCATAGCCTTGGCTAGACGAACCTTTGTTGGCAAAGTAATGTCTCTGCTTTTGAATATGCTATCTAGGTTGGTCATAACTTTCCTTCCAAGGAGTAAGCGTCTTTTAATTTCATGGCTGCAGTCACCATCTGCAGTGATTTTGGAGCCCAGAAAAATCAAGTCTGACACTGTTTCCACTGTTTCCCCATCTATTTCCCATGAAGTGGTGGGACCAGATGCCATGATCTTCGTTTTCTGAATGTTGAGCTTTAAGCCAACTTTTTCACTCTCCACTTTCACTTTCATCAAGAGGCTTTTTAGTTCCTCTTCACTTTCCGCCATAAGGGTGGTGTCATCTGCATATCTGAGGTTATTGATATTTCTCCCGGCAATCTTGATTCCAGCTTGTGTTTCTTCCAGTCCAGCGTTTCTCATGATGTACTCTGCATATAAGTTAAATAAACAGGGTGACAATATACA
>NW_011494677.1:6159980-6173603 GCF_000754665.1 Bison bison bison | reverse complement strand
CCCGGCAATCTTGATTCCAGCTTGTGTTTCTTCCAGTCCAGCGTTTCTCATGATGTACTCTGCATATAAGTTAAATAAACAGGGTGACAATATACAGCCTTGATGAACTCCTTTTCCTATTTGGAACCAGTCTGTTGTTCCATGTCCAGTTCTAACTGTTGCTTCCTGACCTGCATACAAATTTCTCAGAAGATAGCAAAGGAGGTGATATTTGCCATAAACATAAAAAATTATATCCTTTAGATATAAATAGTTATAAAACAATAATGACTTAACAGGACATCCCTATTGTAAAAGAGCAAATCATATAAACCAGTGTTTCATCAAAAAACAAAAAAATAGGGAGGGAGGAAGAAAAGAAGGAAGGAAGAGAGAGGGGGAAGGAAGAAGGAGGGAAGAAAGGGGAGAAAGAAAGAAACAGATTCACAAAACTCCCAGCAAAAATGAGATTTTCTCCCTCTTGGTTGTATCTTTGTTGGTTGTTTCATTTCAATCTTGGTGTTTTTCCATATGTTCATAGTTCCTCCAGTGGACTTGGCTAATCACAAAATAGTCTCGAGAGAGAAGTTCAGTGAACTCAGCAGTGTTCACAGCCTTCCAAATGAAGGAGGCATAGCAGGTGTCAATTCAAAGGAAAACAGAACCTAGGGGTGTGTGTGTGTGAGAGAGAGGGAGAGATGCTCAGCTTATGATTAGCAGGAAGAAACAGGGCCTTAGAAGTGGGACACAGTCCCTGCCCTGGACCTTGACTCCCAGGCCGGGCCTCACTTCTGTGTGAATCCAGGCCGTGCTGTGCTGTGCTTAGTCGCTCAGTCATGTCCGATCCTTTGCGACCCCATGGACTGTAGCCCACCAGGCTCCTCTGTCCATGGGTATTTGCCAGGCAAGAATACTGGAGTGGGTTGCCATGCCCTCCTCTAGGGGATCTTCCCAACCCAGGAATCGAACTCAGGTCGATCCTGCAGGCGGATTCTTTACCATCTGAGCCACCAGGAAAACCAGTGAATCCAGGCTATTCAAGTACAATGCCAGGACTGGTGGGCACTTCAGAAATGCTTGCCGCATCAATTGCTGAAAGATATTAAGGGGAAGGTTGCATATCACATTCAAATATATGAAGAAAAATGATTCCATGGGCATCATAAGCTACATTTCCTCATTTTTTCAACCGTTGGCTCAAAACACAGGTTGCAATTGGGCATTGACTATGTAGTCAACATTATTATCAGGCTATATAAAAGTATGAAAACATCATCCTGAAATTCAAGGAATTTGGAATCTAGCTGGGAAAATATACCACACAGGAAATAATTAGATAATAAAGTTGTTTCCTCTGTTTCATTGTGGGGCAGAACTCATTCTAAAATGAAGAGATTATAACTTTCACAGGAGCACACACTTTCAGTATCTAAGAAAAACAATGTTTTGAAGAGGGAACAATTGCTATATTCAGTCAGTTCAGTTCAGTTCAGTCGCTCAGCAAGGAGAGTTCTGTTGGTGACAAGAGCTAACATCCCGTGGATTAAGTCAACATGTAAGTAATGTATTCTTGGAGTCTGCCGTGCTCTCACAGGAACTGTAAAGGCTGGTTTTTATGACTCTGGTTTAAAATCCTGAAGCTTCCTTTGGAGAAGAGGAGCAAGATGTTGATGGTGCTCATTGGAGCAACTGAACTCTAGCCCAAGCCTTGTGAACTTGCTTGCTCGAAGCCACAGGATGGAAATTGCATAGTTTGGTGCCTTGGACCAGAGCATTCGTTACAACTTGTCAGAAAAGAAGAAATAAGTGAGAAAGAAAATAATTTCTAAAATTCCTCAGAATGCATAATCCCAAACTATAAGCACAACACAATATTTAAAACTAGATAGGAGAGTGGGGCTGGAGAAGGGATAGGCAACCCACTCCAGTATTCTTGCCTGGAGAATTCCATGGACAGAGGAGCCTGGTGGGCTACAGTCCATAGGATTGCACAGAGGCAGACACAGCTGAAGCAAGTAAGCAGCAGCAGCGAGAGAGCAGATAACCTCAGCTGAAAATAAAATACTAATGTCTTAAAACAGTGATGAACATTCAAGAATGTCCATAATATATCGCCTTCCATTTACTTTCCATCTTCACCATAAATAGACATGAGTTAACGTATGTTTGAAAATTCATTTCCCTTTTATTGAGCTCACTCAACAAAAGGTTTTTAGTTTTTTTTTTCCCCATCATGTCCTGCTTTTATAAACCAAGATCTAATTTGACATGATTACGTAATTGTGTGACCACCTGTGCCCTTCTACCACTTTTTCCTTTCAAGGTAGAGAGTGTCTTTCTTTCCAGAGCCTTATAGAATATGTTACTTCACTTAATAGCAGTAATAGTCTTCTCACAACAACTAATTTATTTATTTACTAAATTGTTATCAAGAACCTATTAGTTGGCAGCCACTGTGCCAGGTGTTGGAAATAGAAAAAGGAATAAAACACTTTCTCGTCTTTGGAGCTTTCAGCTGAGTGAGGGATTCAGACAGTTAAAAAGATAATTTAAAAACAGATGTGACAGGCACACAGAAAGGTGCAACAGACTGTCATCTGACTACCCCAGCGTAACATTTCCCCAATTTTCATTAGAAACAGAATGCTTTAATTGAACCCAAGTAGAAAACCAAAACTTCCAGCCTCTTCTGTAACTAGATGAGGCTCTATGACTAAGTTCTGGCCAAGGAGATGCAAGCATAGTAAGTATTCAGAGAAATTTCCAAGAAGGCTCCTTAAAAGGAAATGATTAAGCCAAAATAAGGATTCTTTTAGTTTTCCTCCCTTCCAAGAAGTCTAATGAAACAGTTGGAGCCACAGCTGCAATTCTGGACTATTAGGTAAACTTGAATATATGAGGTGATCAAGATTCTAGTGACTGTAAAACCAGGATATCAGCCCCATGCAGCCTCCATCTGACTTCTTTTATGTGGGAGAATAAACCATTGTCCATTTAAGTCCTATAGTTAGGCCTATGACCATTGCAGCCCCACATAATACTAACTGATGGATGCAAAACTTAGGAGAAATTATAGCAGCAGTCTTGGGGAGAGAAGTCAGAAACAGTGTTCCTATAGAAGTCGCATTTGATCTGAGACTTAAGGCCTAAATGAATGCAGAAGGTGTAGAAAATTTTTTAAGGAAGAAGGAATACCATGTGAAGTTCTGAATTGGAAAGGAGCTATCTACGAGATACTATAAAAGGTAAACCTAACAGGAGTAGAGTGGATTAGGAAGAACCAGGCAGGAGAAAAATCTGGAAAATTTCATAGATGCTCCATTTTGCAGAGAGTGCTGTAAAGATATTAATAGGTAGCTGCAGAGCAGAGGTCTAAAAGTAGAGGCATAAATGTGGGAGATATTAACACACAGATGGTTTCTAAAGTCTTGGGAATTAACGAGGTCACCCAGGAAGAGTGTCTGAAGTAAGAAGAGGGCCTCAAAACAAAGAGATATCACTTCACACCAGATAGAACGGGTATCATCAAAAAGTCTACAAATAACAAATGTTGGCGAGGATGTGGAGAAAAGGGAACCCTTCACAGCTGGTGAGACTGTACCAATACATTACTGTAGCCACTATGGAAAGCATAGTGGAGTTCCTCAAAAATAAAAACAGAACCACCATGTGTGCTCAGTCGCTCAGTTGTGTCTGACTCTTTGCGGCCTCATGGACTGTAGCCCACCAGGCTCCTCTGCCCATGGAATTTTCCAGTCAAGAATACTGGACTGGGGTGCCATTCCCTTCTTCAGGGGATCTTTCTGACCCAAGGATCTAACCTGCATCTCTTACGTCTCCTGCATTGGCGGGCAGATTATTTACCACTAGCACCACCTGGGAAGCCCATATAATCCAGCAATAATTCCACTCCTGGGTATATATCTGAAAAACCACAAAAGCAAAAAGAGTAATTCAAAAAGAAACATGTACCCCAGTGTTCACTGAAGCACTATTTACAGTAGCCAAGAGATGGAAGCAACTTAAATGTCCATCACAGATGAATGGATAAAGATGTGGTATATATGGATATATACTGCTGCTGCTGCTGCTAAGTCGCTTCAGTCGTGTCCGACTCTGTGTGACCCCATAGACGGCAGCCCACCAGGCTCCCCCGTCCCTGGGATTCTCCAGGCAAGAACACTGGAGTGGGTTGCCATTTCCTTCTCCAATGCATGAAAATGAAAAGTGAAAGTGAAGTCACTCAGTTGTGTCCGACTCTTAGCGACCTCATGGACTGCAGCCCACCAGGCTCCTCTGTCCATGGAATTTTCCAGGCAAGAGTACTGGAGTGTGGTGCCATTGCCTTCTCCATGGATATGTACTACTCAGCCATAAAAAAGAATGTTCTGCTATTTGCAGCAACATGCATAGACCTGGAGAATATTATGCTTAGTGAAATGTCAGAGAAAGACAAATACTGTATGATATCACTTATATGTAGAATCTAAGAAATAATACAAACGAAAATATATGTAAAACAGAAAGAGACTCACAGATATAGTGAACAAACCTAGTGGTTACCAAAGAGGAGAGGGAAGTGGAGAGGGGAAAATTGGGGGTACAGGATTAAGAGACATAAATACTATGTACAAAATAGACAAGCAACAAGGATATACTTTACAGCACAAGGAATTATTCCCGTTATCTTGTAATAACATTTAATGGAGTATAATCTGTAAAAACACTGAATCACTATGCTGTCTACCCAAAATTAATATACTGTAAATCAACTATACTTCAACATAGAAATATTGAAATATTGTAGAAATAAAGGCAGAAGAGGGCCAAGGACAGAACCCTGATACCAAACAATTAAAGACCAAGTAAAGGAGACCCTCCCCATCTTCTGTTTAAAAAAAAAAAAGAGAAATAAAGAATATCAGCATAATTCAGGGTCACAAAATCTAAGAAATCACCTGGGGCAGAGGGCAGAGGGCAGAGGTAAGATAGGTTTCCTTTGGTTTTGTTTCTAGCCTGAAGGGACGACTGATGGAAGATTTCAAGGAGGGTAAACAGCTTTCTTTGCAGTTGCCCTGCTGGAGAGACTGGTGGGTGGAGGTTGAATTAAGCTAATATTTACAAACAGGATGAGCTTACGTAATAAGTCTTTAAGATCCTCAGTTTCATTATTTGTAAGATGGGGATAGTAACACTTACCTTGTAGTGCAGGATGAAGATTAAATAAGAGAGGGGAATGGGTGTAGAACTAGATAAGGAAACCATGCTGTTGTGGTTCATTCACCCTTCAAGACTGATGGAAACTTACATGGAAAATTGTCACATGAGGGATCTTAGTTTGTCAGCTTCTTGACAGTTAGTAGTATACATATTTTTTAACGTTCAAGAATTTTTATATCTCTGCACATAGATTAGTATTGCCCTATCACAGATAAACTTAGAAGGGCAGAGGTCTTTGTGCCTGATGATTCAGCATGAAACCAGTGAGGTCTCCACTGCAGTATTCCTCCTTACATGGCCTTTTCCAGGAATCCAAGGCAAGGAGTCCTAGCCATGTGTCCACTTGCTTACATGTTTATATAAAATTTGCAAGAGAAGGCCGTTAAATTACAATTCATTAAGACCACGGTCTCTTTCCACTCTGATTTTCCCTCCCAAGATATTCTCCTTGTGTACGTGGAATTGGAAGGGCCCTGGGCATTTTGGAATCCAGTGAAGGGAAAATTGAGTTGGAGGTACATTTACTTGGTGTTCAGTGGGATGTCTGCTATTTCAAGGTGTCCCAGAGTGGGAAATGCTTCCACAAATATGCTAAACCCACTGTGCTGACTCACGTGGCATCATGTCAAGAAGATGCAGGGCCAGAGATTGTATTGTGAATGAATGTGTTCTCGTGTGCCAAGGACCAGTGGGATGTGAGCCATGACAAGACAAGCCTGAAATGCATGGAGCCAGAGCTAACCTGTGGAAAATTCTACCAGGCATACATCCTGTGGCATTACAACCAGAGGATTCACATCCATGATGTCTAGGCAAAGCTCAAATTCTCTTGCTTCAAGAATATCCATAATAATTCAACATATGCAATATATATTCACCAAATTGTTGTTCTTTGGCAATGGAAATGGCAAGGAGTTAAATTCGTCAGAATTTTTATGCTTGTAGGGCACAAACTTGCCATAGTGCCACAAACTGTGAGCGTGTCTGTAACAACAATTTATATAGGAAGAAAATATAATAAAGGTTTTCTGAAATTTGACCTCCCTGGTGGCTCAGATGGTAAAGGATCTGCCTGCAATGCAAGAGACCTGGGTTCGATCCCTGGATCAGGAAGATCCCCTGGAGTGGGGCGTGGCAGCCCACTCCAGTGTTCTTCCCTGAAGAATCCCTGTGGACAGAGGAGCCTGGCGGGCTACAGTCCCTGGGGTCACACAGAGTTGGACACGACTGAGTGGTTAACACTTTCACTTTCAAAGATTTATAGGACATTGTCAAAATAAGTTGTGATGTTGAAACAAGCTTGTTCAATTATTAATAATAACAATTTCAATCAATCAGATGAAAGACTGATTCCCTTTCCATTTTCTTTTTATAAAAAAATTACAAAACTAATGTCAGGTAAAGAGGCAATCAAAAAATATCCAGGGAGAAAAATATCATAAATGCATGTCAGGCAGTTAATTGTTGTTTTTATGAGTTTTATCATTTTATCATGTGTGTAGTTTTGTCAGATTTTACATTTTGTGATGATTGGGTTTTAAATATGGATGTAATTTTGTCCCTCATAATTTGTATTGACTGTTTTGCATTCTTCCTCCTATTCCTTGAAATGATACGCAGCTCACGCCCTATAGAACCTGAACTACCAGCGGGTCCCTCTGTGCTGTCTGCCTGCAGCGAGACCCAGGGCCCCTCCTAACAGTGGCCCCAGGTCCCCTCACCCATCCCCAAGGACACAGCAGTTAATGATATGATGAGCCTGCCTCCAGGTCCAGATGGTTGGAAGGGAAAACAAAGCCTAAATGCCAAAAACAGGAGCATTTGACTGGTGCCTGGGGAGTAACGCTGGCTCTTGACACCTCCGTGACTTATGCGAGAACTAAAGGCACCAAACCTCATTTCAGAGAGTCCCATATTTGGTTCTAGCTCTGCCCCTAGGTGTATGGCTTTGAAAAACAAGTTCAGCTACCCAGAGTGTCAATGTGCTTATGGGTTCCGTAGACTATTTCATACATATGGTGAGGGCAAAGCTTGTGCACATAAAAAAAAAAAAAAAAAGAACACCCTGTTGTAAGGGGCTCTTCAGATGTAAAGTCCACGTGATCCTTCCCTTCTCCACCATCGCCAAGGAATCAAGGATTTAATCCCACTCATGCACTCTTATTTTGGAGAGACTGATGCATGCTCTGAACAAGCATTGCAGGGCCATTTCAGAATGCTTTACTGAAATGCATTTGGCATTTCTCAGGCAGAGGGGCCTAGTGTCATGAGAGAGGAGGTACAAGAGGACCACTGGTGACCAGTCTTCTCTGACCTTGAACTTGAATGCCCTATTGAACCAAACATAAGGGCTGTCTGTACCCAGAAGCCACTTACTTAATAGGCTGTGAGTAAGCAACACCTGTGTTAACTGTGGTCATGCCTGGTGTGGCAGTACCAAGCCTTCACTCTTCCTGGCCATGTATAGCACATTATTCCATGAAGTCTCCCGGTAATGTGAGTTTTATTATCCCATTGTTTGCCCAGTGATATGGATACATCTTTTAACAATGGCCATCCTTAAAAACTATCTGGTTGTCTGTTTCTTCTTTTGGTCCGCCAGCTCTGGCCGCCAGAATCATCTTGACTTACTTGGCTGTTTCACCTGAGTCAGGACTCTTCCTTAAATAATCTTAGGGACCCTGAGCTAGTTGCTACATTGCTCCTCTTTCAGGGCTCATGATCCTTGAATGAGTTTCCACTGGTCTTGGAGTAAAATCCAAAATCAAAATCCTTTTAAAAAATTTCTATTTATTTTTGGCTGTGCTGGGTCTTCATTGCTGTACCAGCTTTTTCTCTGGTTGTGGTGAGTCAGGGCTACTCTCTGGTTGCGGTGCGTGGACTTATCACCGAGGTGGCTTCTCTTGTTGCAGAGGCTCTAGGCGTGTGGGCTTCCGTCCCAGCAATGTGCTCAGTAGTTGTGGCACTTGGGCTCCGGAGCCCAGGCTTAGTAGCTGTGGCCCACGGCCCAGTGGCCACGTGGGATCTTCCCAGCTCAGGGATCGAACCCACATCACCTGAGTTGGCAGGCAGATTTAAAATCAAAATCAAAATCTTAACATAACTTCAAAGCCCTGCATGGTCTCCCCAGCACCTAATTCTCCAGCTTTGTCACGCACTGCCCTTCCACTCACTCTGTGCTCCGTTCCTCCCGGCCTGCTTCCCTCACTTCGCTCAGGCTGCTTTCGGTGCCCAAGAGGTATCCCACCCCCTCCACAAAGCTACCTCCCACTCCCCCTCCAGATATCAACCAGCCCAAATATCACTTCCTTGGGGATGTCTGCCCTGATGATACTCCCTCCAGATTTGGCTGGAGTCCCCCTGGTGGCTCAGATGGTAAAGAATCCACCTGCAATGTGGGAGACCTGGATTCAATCCCTGGGTTGGGAAGACCCTCTGGAGAAGGACATGAAAACCCACTCCAGTATTCTTGCCTGGAGAACGCCATGGACAGTCCATGGGCTTGCAAAGAGTCAGACATGACTGAGTGACTAAGCACAGCAGCACCCTATCCTAACCCACTATAGATCGAACTATATCAAATTGCTGGTATTATCATTTTGACCTACAAAACCATCACTAGCCTATGGTTCTTACTGCTCCCTGTACATCATAGCCCTCATCACAATTGTTATTAAGTCATTACTTGAATATTTGATTAGTATCTGACTCCCTGATGGATTATAAACTCTGGGAAAATAGACATCCTGCCTGTGTGTCTGTTGCTATTCAGAAAATAATAAATACTTACTGAATATTATTTATTCAACCACACAGATACACTTTTTACATTTTCTGCATTCGTGATATACATGGAATATGCAGTGTCGTGAAGAAAAGTGTTATTCGGTCAAGTAGGTTTGTGTTGCTTAATTTTTTTCAGGCTTCAGTCATGAGATGTCATTACTTAATGCTTCGCAATGCTCTTTGTGGTACTTTGGCTGTTGTGTTCTTTGGTTATGACATTGCCTTGTGTCTGTGAAATACATCCTAGGTGTACCATGAGGTTCTTGAGACAAGCCTGATCTTTTAAGTTTCCTTTTCTCTGAAGAGACATCTCAAGATTCTCTCTGTAAGAAGAGTGGAATTTTTCAAAATCTCCTGCTAAGTAAACAGTCTCAGATTACAAAGCAAGAGATGTTGCAAACTACTTGAAAGGATGCAGTTTATGAAGCAGAAGTGGCGCAGATGTCATGGAAGACCTAGTGAAAAACCAGAAATGGTGGTAGAACAAATATCACCACTTTCTCAGACAGCAAAGGCAGTTCACATGTAACAGAGGCTCATGAGAACATTGGGAACCCTCACAGCCCTGCTTTCCAGAGGAGAAAGCAGGGCAGGTCTTCGAGGGCATCAGAGGGGCCCTCATTAGCCCAATCAAGGGTCCCCCCGAGCCCCCGCCAGGCCTCGCACACATGGGGTTGCGCAATTAACTCTGCCCACGCTGCCGAGGCTGCAGTCCATTAGTCTGAGTGAATCCTGATTGATTGTGTTCTCCTCGGCCCCTCGTAAACATATGCCTTGTTGTCTGAATCTTCACACTTTTTTCATATTGTAAAAATGTCTTTTCTCCAAGTCTCATTACAAGTTGACAAGCGATGCCTGGTCAAGAGCAGTGGGGGATGATGCTGCGTAGAGTTCCCTGTGCTATGCACTTGATTTTTGTTGCTCATCTAATTTTATTGATTTATTTATATTTGATTGGAGTATAATTGCTTTACAATGTTGTGTTAGTTTCTGCTGTACAATGAAATGAATCGGCTACATATATATACCTTCCCTCTTCAACCTACCCCATACTCCACCTCACCTAGCCTACCCATCTAGGTCATCATAGAACACAGAGCTGAGCTTCCTGTGCTTTATAGCAGGTTATCCATTTTAAATATAGCACTGTGTATGTGTCAGTCCCATACTCCCTAACTATCTCTTCCCCTCAACCTTTCCCCCGACACCCTACCTGAACCATGAGTTCTTTTCTCCAAGTTTGTGTGTTTCTATTTTGCAAATACCTTCATTTGTATCATTTCTTTTTAGATTCTACATGTAAGCAATATTAGACAATATTTCTTTCTCTGAGTTAACTTCATTCAATATTATGTAACAATCTAAGTGGGAAAAGAATTTGAAAAAGAATAGATACATGTATATGTATAACTGAATCCCTTTGCTGTACACCTGAAGCTAACACAACATGGTTATACTTCAACTATATTTCAATATAAAATAAAAACTTTTTTTCTTTAAAGAACAATGGAGGTGATATTCAAATCAACAACTAGCTTCTGGCCCCCCTTCCTGCATCTCTCAAATGGGAAGAACAGTATCTGCTTTCTCGCCTCCTCCCTGAGTTGCTGTGGGCATCCTTTGAAATGATGGCTATGTAAATGCACCAAAATGATACATCAGTCAGCACACAAATACAAGGGCTTCTTGTAACTCATCACTGAAGAATTTCCTTCCACTCTGAAGAGATTTACTTACTTACATATGGTTATAAAACTAGAAAACTGGTGAAATTTTTCTAATGGGAACTCTAGGCTCCAAGATTAGCAAAGAGCATTTTGGCAAATGATAAAAAAGATCTCTTTCTTTATTTCTGTCTCTGTTCATCTTTGCTGCTCTTTCCCCAAGCCCTTCAAATGAGTCCTAAATATAGAATTTAGTTATAAAAAAGATAAATTAAGCAGAACACAGATTGGTGATTGCCAGGGTCTGGGGTGGGGTGTGCAAAAAGGGGAATGAGGAAATCATAGCAAGTTATGGAAATTTTCTATATATTGATTTTGAAAATTACACAACTGTACATGTTAATCTTGCAGAACTTTACACTGAAAAGGGTGAATTTTACTGTAAATGTAAAATTTTAAACATAGGAAAAAAAGAAGCACCAATAGTCCCACCAGCCAAAGATAAGGGCTATTATTATGTTGGTATACTTCTGACTGGTCTTTTATGTTGATGATGGTGTTTTTAAACCACTTCAGTATTCTTGCCTGAAGAACCCCATGAACAGTATGAAAGGCAAAAAGATAGGTCACTGAAAGATGAACTCCACAGGTCCATAGGTGCCCAATATGCTACTGGAGAACAATGGAGAAATAACTCCAGAAAGAATGAAGAGACTGAGCCAAAGCAAAAGGAACACCCAATTGTGGTTGTGACTGGTGATGGAAATAAAGTCCAATCCTCTAAAGAGCAATATTGCATAGGAACCTGGAATGTCACGTCCATGAGTCAAGGCAAATTGGAAGTGGTCAAACAGGAGATGGCAAGAGTGAACATCAACATTTTAGGAATCAGAGAATTAAAATGGACTGGAATGGGTGAATTTAACTCAGATGACCATTATATCTACTACTGTGGGCAAGAAACCCTTAGAAGAAGGGAGTAGTCCTCATAGTCAACAAGAGAGTCTGAAATGCAGTACTTGGGTGCAATCTCAAAAATGACAGAATGATCTCTGTTCGTTTCCAAGGCAAACCATTCAATATCATGGTAATCCAAGTCTATGCCCCAACCACTAATGCCGAAGAAGCTGAAGTTAAATGGTTCTATGACGACCTACAAGACCTTCTAGAACTAACACCAGAAAAAGATGCTCTTTTCATCATAGGGGAATGGAATGCAAAAGTAGGAAGTCAAGAGATACCTGGAGTAACAGGCAAGTTTGGCCTTGGAGTACCAAGTGAAGTATGGCAAAGGCTAACAGAGTTTTGCCAAGAGAATGCACTGGTGATAGCCAACACCCTCTTCCAACAACACAAGAGAAGACTCTACACATGGACATCACCAGATGGTCAATACGTAAATCAGATTGATTATATTCTTTCTAGCCAAAGATAGAGAAGCTCTATACAGTCAGGAAAAACAAGACTAGGAGCTGACTGTGGCTCAGATCATAAACTCCTTATTGAAAAATTCAGACTTGAATTGAAGAAAGTAGGGAAATCATTAGACCATTCAGCTATGACCTAAATCAAATCCCTTACGATTATGCAGTGGTAGTGAGAAATAGATTTAAGGGACTAGATCTGATAGAAAGAGTACCTGATGAACTATGGACGGAGGTTTGTGACATTGTACGATCAGTGATCGTACAGTGATCAGGACCATCCCCAAGAAAAAGAAATGCAAAAAGGCAAAATGGTTGTCTGAGGAGGCCTTACAAATAGCTGAGAAAAGAAAAGAAGAGAACAAAGAAAGGCAAAGGAGAAAACCAAAGATACAGCCATCTGAATGCAGAGTTCCAAAGAATAGCAAGGAAAGATAAGAAAGCCTTCCTCAGTGATCAGTGCAGAGAAATAGAGGAAAATAATAGAATGGGAAAGACTAGAGATCTCTTCAAGTAAATTAGAGATACCAAGGGAACATTTCATGCAAACATGGGCACAATAATGGACAGAAGTGGTATGGACCTAACAGAAGCAGAAGACATTAAGAAGAGGTGGCAAGAATACACAAAAGAACTATACAAAAAAGATCTTCATGACCCAGATAACCACAGTGGTGTGATCATTCACCTAAGCCAGACATTCCTGGAGTGCGAAGTCGAGTGGGCCTTACGAAGCATCACTATGAACAAAGCTAGTGGAGGTGATGGATTTCCAGTTGAGCTATTTCAAATCCTGGAAGATAATGCTGTGGAAGTGCTGCACTCAATATGCCAGAAAATTTGAAAAACTCAGCAGTGGTCACAGGACTGGAAAAGGTCAGTTTTCATTCCAATGTCAAAGAAAGGCAATGCCAAAGAATGTTCAAACTACTGCATAATTGCACTCATCTCACACACTAGTAAAGTAATGCTCAAAATTCTCCAAGCCAGGCTTCAACAGTATGTGGACTGTGAACTTCCAGATGTTCAAGCTCATCTTAGAAAAGGCAGAGGAACCGGAGATCAAATTGCCAACGTCCATTGGATCATGGAAAAAGCAAGAGAGTTCCAGAAAAACATCTACTTCTGCTTTATTGACTACGTCAAAACCTTTGACTATTTGGATCACAACAGATTGTGGAAAATTCTTCAACAGATGGGAATACCAGACCACCTGCCCTGCCTCCTGAGAAATCTGTATACAGGTCAAGAAGCAACAGTTAGAACCAGACATGGAACAACATACTGGTTCCAAATTGGGAAACGAGTAAGTCAAGGCTGTATATTGTCACCCTGCTTATTTAACTTGTATACAGAATGCATCATGTGAAATGCCAGGCTGAATGAAGCACAAGCCGGAATCAAGATTACAGGGAGAAATATCAACAACCTCAGATATGCAGATGACACCACCCTTATGGCAGAAAGTGAAGAACTAAAGAGCCTCTTGATCAAAGTGAAAGAGGAGAGTGAAAAATTTGGCTTAAAGCTCAACATTCAGAAAACAAAGA
>NW_011494677.1:6153000-6159880 GCF_000754665.1 Bison bison bison | reverse complement strand
CCTCTTCATCAAAGTGAAAGAGGAGAGTGAAAAATTTGGCTTAAAGCTCAACATTCAGAAAACAAAGATCATGGCATCCGGTCCCATCACTTCATGGCAAATAGGTGGGGAAACAGTGGAAACAGTGACATACTTTATTTTCTTGGGCTCCAAAATCACTGCAGATGGTGACTGCAGCCATGAAATTAAAAGACGCTTGCTCCTTGAAAGAAAAGCTAAGACCAACCTAGACAACGTATTAAAAAGCAGAGACATTACTTTGCCAACAAAAGTCCATCTAGTTAAAGCTATGGTTTTTCCAGTGGTCATGTATGGATGTGAGAGTTGGACTATAAAGAAAGCTGAGCGCCGAAGAGTTGATGCTTTTGAACTGTGGTGTTGGAGAAGACTCTTGAGGGTCCCTTGGACTGCAAGGAGATCCAACCAATCCATCCTAAAGGGAATCAGTCCTGAATATTCATTGGAAGGACTGGTGCTGAAGCTGAAACACCAATACTTTAGCCACCTGATGCGAAGAACTGACTCAATGGAAAAGGCCCTGATGCTGGGAAAGATTGAAGGTGGGAGGAGAAGGGGATGACACAGGATGAGATGGCTGGATGGCATCACTGACTTGATGAACGTGAGTTTGAGCAAGCTCTGGTAGTTTGTGATGGACAGGGAAGCCTGTCATGCTGCAGTCCTTGGGATCACAAAGAGTCGGTTGTGACTGAGTGACTGAACTGAACTGAACTGTTGTTTAATTGCTACGTGGAGTCCAACTCTTTGTGACCCCACAGACTGCAGCACGCAGGCTTTCTTGTCCTTCACTGTCCCCCTTATTTGCTCAGATTCATGTCCATTGAGTCAGTGATGCTACCTAACCATCTCACTGAATTTTTCCTTTACATCCTATGGAAAAACAATGAACTGTTTGGCCAATACACTAGTAATGATCATACAATACACACATGTACATATATGTATGTGTAGATTGATTGATTGAAAGTAATAAACATTCAAACATAAAGTAGTTAATTCATGCAACTTATACAAAATCCAAAAGTGCAAGAAAATGTACTATGAAGTCTCTTCTCATCCTTTCCTTAAGCATCTGGTGCCTTTCCAGGTTTTTTTCTGTTTTTTGGTAGCTTTTTATTGTGGTAGTAAGACAGCTTGAAATTTACTATCTTAACTCTTTTCAGTACAGTTCAGTGATATTGGATATATTCATATTTTTGGTGTAAAAATAGTAAAGATATATTCATAATATTTTGCAAGCATCCCCACTATCTTCATAAGTCTTTCATCTTATAAAACTAAAACTCTATCCCCATTAAGCAAAAACTACCCATTCCCGTCTCCAAATCCAAACCCCGGTAACCACCATTCTGCTTTCTGTCTAAATGATTTTTGACTTCTCTGTATATCTTATATAAGTGAAGTCATGTTCATACATTATTTGTGTTTTTATGACTAGCTTATTTTACTTAGTATAATGTCCTCAAGATTTCTCCAGATTGTAGCATGTATCAGGATTCCCTTCCTTTTGAAAGCTAAATAATATTCCATCGCATATGTGTGTACATATATGTGCATGCTTGCTAAATTGCTTCAGTCTTGTCTGTCTCTTTGCAACCCTACGGACAAAAGCCCACCGAGATCTTCTGTCTATGAGATTCTCCAGGCAAGAATACTGGAGTGGGTTGCTGTATCCTCCTCCAGGGGATCTTCCCAAGCCAGAGGTCCAACCTGCATCAATTTACAACTCCTGAATTATCAGGCAAGTTCTTAATTACTCGTGCGGCCTGGGAAGTCCCTGTGTGTGTGTGTGTGTATATATATATATATAAAATTATTCTTATTCCTGTCCAGTTTTTTTATTTTTCATGAGTTACTACTTGCATGTACTTCTTTTCTAATACCAACATTAAGATGCAGAATCCATACTTCTGCATCCTGCTTTTTCGTTTTAACTTTTCAAAACATTTTGGAGATTGTTCCAAACCATGTATATACATAACTTTAAAATTGTTTTTAGTACTGTGCAGTATTTCCATGTTTGGATATGTTGTGATTTATTGTATTGCTAGCTATCTGGATGGTTTCATTTCTTCTGCTAGTACAAACAATAGTATGATGAATATCCTTGTAAATTTTTTCAACGTGGATTATTATGGAAGAACTCAGAATTGGAATTGTGAGGTCTAAGTCTGCATTTTAAATTTTAATAGATAAGGCTAATCTGCCCTCTTTAGAGTTGTACCAAGTTTTATTCCAATTGATAATGTTTGAGAATTATTGTTCCTGCATTGCGTTTTTAAACTTTTAATATTTGACCAACTGATAAATGAAAATGGGGCTCTCAGTCCTTTCAATTTGTATTCTTCTTATTGTGACTAATTTTGAGCTTCTTTTCATATGTTTAACAGTGAGATCTGAACTGTCTTTTCATATCCTTGGTTCATTTTCTATTCGATAGATAGCTTCTTTTTTATAGATTAGAGAATGTTTTTGTATAGATTAGAAAAATTAGTCCTTTTCACTGTGATGAGTTACGTATTTTTTGTTTGTTTGCCACTTGCCTCTTGTCTTTTTGTGGACTTTTTTCTTGACTTCCATCTTTTACTTAGTATTTATGTGGTTGGATTTATCATCCTTCACATATGGCCTTTTCCACTCCAATACTATTTAGAAAAAAAATCTCTGAAATAATGAATTCTTGTACTTTTATGATTTCTTTGTTATCTGATATTTGACCCATCTGGAGTTTGTTTGATTATAAAATTGAGGTAGATTTTCAACACTTTTATTCCTCTAGATCATGAGTCAGCAAACTCTTTCATAAATGGCTAAAGACTACATATTTTGCCCTTTTGGATAATATGGCCTCAGGTAGCTACTTGCCATTGTAGTGAAAAAGTAGCCACAAATAACTCATTAAACATATGGGTTCAGCTGAATTTCAGTAAAGCTTGTATATAACAGGAAGCTGGCAGGATTTGCCCAACAAGCTCTTGTGTGCTTACCAGTATGGAAGACTGCTTCATTATTTCAACAACATGTATTAAATGAATAACTTTCTCCCACTGATACGCCATGGCATATTTATCATATACTTTTATGCTTTTACCCAGGTGAAACTTTTACAAGACTCTTCATTTAATCTCATCGTTCTGTCTTTCTACCTTTAGGCTCATACCACACTGTTTTGGGCACTATAGTTTACATATGTTTTCAACATCATAAGAGGTCAGCTACCTCTCAAAACTCTTACTTTTCAGAATTTTATGCATTTGATTACTATTCAATGGATTTGGATGTCAGAAAACAACTTCAAGACTAAGAGTCATTTTTTAAAAAAACCTTTCAATGGGGAAAAAATGGAAAAGCTTATTTCAATTAGTTCACAATCATTTTCTCAGGTGAACATTAACAACTTCTGAATAGGGAAGAGGGAGATTGGACTTAATTTCCTCTCCATTAAAAGTACCTCTATTCATTTCTTCACCCTCTAGTTACTATAGGGTATTAAGCGGATGAGCCAGAAAGTGCCGCCTAATTGTACAAGAGTCGTCAGTTTTGTAATTTTTGATTTCTTCTTTCTCTCACTCTTTCTGGCTCAATAGATAGTAAATCAAGGTTTGTTTCCTTGTATATTATAGGTTTCATTCACCCCCTCCTACCTTGTCAAAAAATAATTTTAACTTGAAAAGTAACATAAACTGACTTTATTTTTATATTGAAGTATAGCGACTGATCTGATCTGATGGTTGATTTACAATGTTGTATTAGTTTCAGTTGTATGGCAAAGTGATTCATATATATATATATATTCAAATAATATTCAGATTCTTTTCCCTTATAGTTTATTACAGAATATTGGTTATATTTCCCTGTGCTATACAGCAGGTCTTTGTTGATCAGCTATTTTATATATAGTAGTGCATATCTGTTAATCCCACACTACTAGCTTATTCCTCCTCCCCACTCTTTCCCCTTTGGTAACCATAAGTTTGTTTTCAATGTCTGTGGGTTTATTTGTGTTTCGTAAGTAAGCTCATTTGTGCCTTTTTTTTTTTTTAAGATTGCTCACATAATCAATATCATATGATTTTTTGTTTTCCACTGTCTGTTTTACTTAACTTAGTATAATCTCTAGATCTATTTTTATTGTTGCAAATGGTATTATTTCATTTCTTATTTATGATTCAGTAATATTCCCGTGTGTGTGTGTGTGTGTGTGTGTGTGCATACATGCAGAGAAGGTGATGGCACCCCACTCCAGTACTCTTGCCTGGAAAATCCCATGGACAGAGGAGCCTGGTAGGCTGCTGTCTGTGGGGTCGCTAAGAGTCTGACACAACTGAGAGACTTCACTTTCACTTTTCACTTTCATGCATTGGAGAAGGAAATGGCAGCCCACTCCAGTGTTCTTGCCTGAAGAATCCCAGGGACGGGGGAGCCTGGTGGGCTGCCGTCTATGGGGTCGCACAGAGTCGGACACAACTGAAGCGACTTAGCAGCAGCAGCAGCAGTGCATACATGACATGAGCTTACTTTAGCAAATTTGAAAACTATAGAGAGCTGGAAATGTATATACAAAGGCATGAAAGAGATGGTTAGAATCACCCCTTAATATGGGCCTCAGAGATAACTCCTGTTAGGATTCCTGTTTCTCATTCTCTTTTATGTACACTTGTATACAAGTGAGAAAACGCAAGTGTTTGAGACACATGCAAACAATGCATAGTGAAATTTCCCATGCTGCTTTCTCCATGTGTTACTCTACTGTGTCAGTTACTGTTTTGAAAGACTGCCTGGGTTCCCAGGAAGAGATGGATCCATCCCTTTGTCCTTAAAAAGTGAACTTTTAGAGTTTTCATGGACATGAGTGCCCTCTTCACTGATTATTTCTTCAGGCTTTGGTTTGGTGTTTCTTTTTGAGGAGCTACATTCTCTCTTTTCCCCTTGCTGTGGGGCACCCATCCCTCCTCTGTTGTTGACGGTGAAGTGAGGGGGAGGCCGAACCCAAATGAGAAAGAAAGCATCTTGCCAGCACTCAAGGTCTCCTATTATTATCAATTTTTTGCCAGATATACCCCCAGGCATTTCTCTCAGCATCTTCCTGTGCCTTTGCCAACCTTTATGAAGAACAATCCTACTTTAGAAAGTCACTGTGATACTGATTTCTGAGAATAAGTATTTAGAAGAAGGATGTTCTCTTTTGAAACCTGATCAAGTGGCTGGGTTGCTGAAGTGCTATTTTCTCTAGGTCTCTGCTCTCTCTTGCAAACTCATGGCACCACCAGAGGTCTTGAGGGCATCTTGAGAAAGAAGTGCTCACATCTGTCCTTTTTGGAGGGAAGATGATGTGAAATCTAATTTCTTTAAGTCACAGGTGGTCTGCCATATTTTCAAGCTTCGAAATAACTTTCTGTTTCACCACAGCTGCTATAGTAGCACTGGTAAAACCCATTGTACTTAATTGTTGTCAGAGGGAATTTTAGACTCCCACCCAGCAGTGGTTTTCTGGTGTAAAAGAAAAAGCATGTCTTGTAACGTATCAGAATGGGACTATGAAGAAGTTTTACATCTTTTAAAACTTAAGAAACAAGTAAAGATTAAAATATGCACTGGAACAGAGCTGAAGAGCTTTGATGCCAAAGCAGAAGACAAATGACCAACAGTGAAGATCAAGAGGCAAAATGAAGTTAAAGATGAGGGAGACTGAAGAGTTCCGAGTCAGAGGAAAGAACGACAAAAAGACATGGATCAGGGAAGAGGAGAAAGACTGACATCAGTTCAGTTCAATTCAGCCCCACAGTCAAGTCCATGGATTGCAGCATGCCAGGCTTCCCTGTCTATCACCAACTCCCGGAGCTTGCTCAAACTCATGTCCATTGAGTCAGTGATGCTATCCAATCATCTCATCCTGTGTCATCCCCTTCTCCTCCTGCCTTCAATCTTTCCCAGCATCAAGGTCTTTTCCAGTGAGTCAATTCTTTGCATCAGGTGGCCAAACTATTGAAGCTTCAGCATCAGTCTTTCTGAATGAATATTCAGGACTGATTTCCTTTCAGATTGACTGGTTTGATTTCCTTGCAGTCCAAGAGATCCTCAAGAGTCTTCTCCAACACCACAGTTCAAAAGCATCAGCTCTTTAACACTCAACTTTCCTTTCTCACATCCGTACATGACTACTGGAAAAACCATAGCTTTGACTAGATGGACCTTTGTTGGAGAAGTAATATGCTTTTTAATATGCTGTCTAGGTTGGTCATAGCTTTTCTTCCAAGAAGCAAGCGTCTTTTAATTTCATGGCTGCAGTCACCATCTGCGGTGATTTTGGAGCCCAAGAAAATAAAGTATGTCACTGTTTCCACTGTTTCCCCACCTATTTGCCATGAAGTGATGGGACTGGATGCCATGATCTTTGTTTTCTGAATGTTGAGCTTTAAGCCAGCTTTTTCATTCTCCTCTTTCACTTTCATCAAGAGGCTCTTTAGTTTCTCTTCTCTTACTGCCATAAGAGTGGTGTCATCTGCATATCTGAGATTATTGATATTTCTCCCTGTAATCTTGATTCCAGCTTCTGCTTCATCCAGTCCAGCATTTCCCATGATATATTCTGCATATAAGTTGAATATCAGAGTGAATATTTCAATATTCAAATATTTGTGATATTCAAATATCACAAATATTTGAATATCAGAATATCAGAGTGAAAACCAAGTCTCTTGTTCCATGTCTGGTTCTAACTTTCTTCTTGACCTGCATACAGATTTCTCAGGAGGCAGGTCAGGTGGTCTAGCATTCCCATTTCTTTCAGAATTTTCCACAGTTTGTTGTGATCCACACAGTCAAAGGCTTTAGCATAGTCAATGAAGTAGAAGTAGAT
>NW_011494677.1:6099773-6152900 GCF_000754665.1 Bison bison bison | reverse complement strand
GATCCAGCGGATGTTACAATTTGATCTCTGGTTCCTCTGGCTTTTCTAAATCCAGCTTGAGCATCTGAAAGTTCCCAGTTCACATACTGTTGAAGTGTAACTTGGAGAATTTTAAGCATTACTTTGTTAGCGTGTGAAATGAGTGCAGTTTTGTGGTAGTTTGAACATTCTTTGGCATTGCCTTTCTTTGGGATTGGAATGAAAACTGACCTTTTCCAGTCCTGTGGCCACTGCTGAGTTTTCTAAATTGCTGGCATATTGAATGTAGCACTTTCATAGCATCATCCTTTAGGATTTGAAATAGATCAACTGGAATTCCATCACGTCCACTAGCTTTGTTGGTAGTGATGCTTCCTAAGGCCCACTTGAGTTCGCATTCCAGGATGTCTGGCTCTTGGTAAGTGGTCACACCATCATGGTTATCTGGATCACTAAAATTTTTTTTTTGTATAATTCTTCTGTGTATTCTTGTCACCTCTTCGTAATATCCTGCTTCTGTTAGGTCCAAGACTGACATGGCTCAGCAAATAACAACAGATAAAAACATCACCTTGCTCAAATGAGTGGAAATATTTTTAGGTGTTTTTATTGATGTTAGTATGTTTTTTTTTTTTAAAGTGAGCTTGAAAATCAGTGAGTGATGAAAAGGAAGGAAACCAAAGACCTAGCAAAAATATTTTTAGAACAAGTTCAGAGAAGAATACACATAGGTTTAAATCATAGGTTCTATGCAAATAATGGCAGACATTTGAAAATGGAAAAAAAAAATTGTGTCAGATAATATATGGAAGCCATATTGGTAGCAAATGAAATGTCACAAGAGCAAATGATATTCTGCAGAGCTGAGAGCTTGACACTTGTCTTCAATAGTTTGAGTGGCTCTTCAACAAAAGAACTGGAAAAGGAAGCTCTGGAACCCATAGGTGTGCCACATAGAATATTGTTCAATAGAAGCTAGTATTAACAATGTGTTATTACACACTCTCATTGCTATTATTATCTTAAATAATTAACACTGCCAACAGTGAAAGGGAAGATTCCTCACACTGGACTGTTCAGGCAAAGTTTGGATGAGCCTCAGACAGGGGTGCTGTAACAGAGTCCCTGCCCTGGGACACTTGGCCTTCTTGAGGTTCCTTCCAGTGCCAGCGTTCTGTGGTTGGGTGATCTTTGGGCTGAGTTCTATACATTAAGGAATTCTTACCTCAGTAAGATCATTTTTTAAAAGATGGTCTCAGGGGCTGCCCTGGTAGTCCAGTAGTTAAAAATCCGCCTTGCAATGCAGGGGACGCAGGTTTGATCCCTGGTCGGGGAACTAAGATCCCATCTACCTCAGGGTAACTAAGCCTGAGAGCTATAGCTACTGAGCCCACACATCATGAATAGAGAGAAGCTAGTGTGCTGCAACTAAGACCTAACGCAGCTGAAAATGAGAGCTTCTGTGGTGGCTCAGTGGTAGAGAATCGGCCTGCAATGCAGGAGCCGCAGGAGACCCAGGTTTGATCCCTGGGTCAGGAAGATCCCCTAGAGGAAGAAATGGCAACCCACTCCAATATTCTTGCCTGAAAAATCCTATGGACAGAGGAGCCTGACAGGCTACCATCTGTGGGTCACTGAGAGTCAAACATGACTCAGCATGCACTCATGCAGCCAAAAATATTATAAAAAAGAAAGGCTTAACAAGTCATATCACCAGTTTTGATAGAGACTAGTATTTGTATACCCAATCTCTATTCCCCACAGCTTTCTTACTGTCAGGCTTGGTTCTGTCTCATCCAACAAAGATTTGGAGTGACGGACATTAAAGCCCTCCGCACGTCACAGCTCTTGGGTCTTGGACAGACCGTGTTATAGCTCTCAGGTCTTGAACAGACTGTGTTATAGCTCTTAGACAAATCAGTGTTACAGCTCCATGTTACGGCTCTATTTTACTTAGAAAATAGCAGGAGAATCCATCCTTGAGGCATGAGGGCATGCCGACCCAAAAATGCAAAGAGAAGAGCACCCCAGCACGCAGGAGAGGGGAAGAGAGGGAGTGAGCCCTGGCCATTTGGTTCCTCTTTTTATATGTTTTTTCCTCCCCCCGGGCCTGCCCTATGTAAATTGGGCTAACCAGGAGTGCTGTTTGTTCTACCTGAGGTCCTTACTCCAGTCCTCGGACCTTCCTTTGACCTTTCTTTGTTCTGTTTTCGTGGGCTTTTCCCTTCCTTGTCTTTTAACCACCACTATTTTGGACTCCTGTTTCTTATTCCAACTACCTAACATTACTAACCAAAACTTGGCTTTATAGAGGTAACATCATACTCAGATTATAAACATATCTCAACTTATGCTGCAGATCAGAATGATCGGGGACTAGGTTCTAGCCAGAGATATAAAGTGGGAGTTTAGAGGAATATCTGGGAATCCTGACAAGAGAGGGTTGAATATATTGGTGTAAATATTATCCCTTCTCCTCCTCTCATTCTCCTTTCACTCACCTGGACTAAGATCCCATGCTGGGACCATGAAGCAGGTTTAAAGATACACTTTGACTTCCTAACTCCTTCAAGTTGAGAAGACTGAGGGATGTCCCTGGTGGTACATGGATAGGAATCCATCTGCCAATGCATGGGACATGGGTTCGATCCCTGGTCTGGGAAGAGCCCAGATGCTGCAGAGCAACGGAGCCCTCGCACACAACTACTGAAGCCCCTGTGCCCTGGAGCCGGTGCTCAGCGGCAAGAGAAGTCATCGCAATGAGAAGCTTGCACACCACAGCTAGAGAGTAGCTCCCACCCACTGTAACTAGAAGAAAGCCCAGGCAGCAACAGACCCAGCATAGCTAAAAATAATTAAATAAACTTATTAAAAATTTTTTTTTTCCATAATTGACTGTAAGTAGAATAGAGCTTCCCAGGTAGCTCAAACAGTAAGGAATCTGGCTGCAATGCCAGAGACCCAGTTCAATCCCTGGGTCAGGAAGATCCTCTGGAGGAGAGCATGGCAACCCACTCCAGTTTTCTTGCCTGGAGAATTCCATGGACAGAGGGGCCCGGTGGGCTACAGTCCATGGGGTCGCAAAGGGTCGAACACGATTGAGTGACTAACACACACAGAGAACAGAGCTCAGAATTCTTCGACATCATCTACATCTGAATTCAGAGAAAATGCAAATTCTTCCTACTTTGACTTCCTACTAGAACAAGACAGATTGCCTCCTGGCAAGTGTGGGTTATTCTGCCACGAGAACTGCAGCGTCAGTAGCTCAAATCCTGGTGTCATTTACCCTGTTTCTACTGGGACAGGTCAGGTGTCAGCAGGGAGCATAAGCAAAGAAAAACCCATGCCCTGGAACCAGCAGTGTGAAGAGGAGGGGAGCTGGTGACAGTCTGTCTTGTGCTGGACCCTTTTCAGGGTAGCAGACTACTACATCCTGGGGCTTTTTTTTTTTTTTTTTGCAAAAGGAAACTGAAGGACAGACATCTGAAGGAGAAATTAATCCCTGTGAATAGGTGACAAGCCGTGATAAGCCCTCAGGGTGCATGTCAGCGTGGCACAGATGTTAGTGTGAGAACTATGACTCGTTTCAAGAGAAGTGGGGAGCAGGGTGGAGGAGGGGTAGATGGCAGAAAAGAACAAAAACAAAAATCAGAATCATCTTCGCAAGGCAGCTGATTGTTTCTGAAAGGCTGTGTATAGGGCCAGAGAACAAAACATTAAAATACACCCATGTGACAAATTCGTGATGAAACTGGAGTTTTCACCTCTTGATGCAGGCACTATAAATTTGTTCATCCTGTTTGAAGAGCAGTTGGGCAATATGATTTAAGAGCCATAATGCAGGCACATGCATTTATCTAGTGACCCAGCTCTTAGAAATGTATCTGAAGGCTATAACTCAAAAATTATATTCAATTAAGTTGTATGCCTAAGGTGTTTTCCTATTTCTATAGTAGGGAGAAATGAGAGCCAAGTGTCTGACATTCAGAGAACATTAAGTAATTCAATATGCTAATTTCCTGGGAAGCTATGCAACACTAAAAATTATAATATTTAAGATAGAGAAGCATGGAAAATATAAGATAAAGAATACATAACAAAATCAATTACATGACATCAAATATGTAATTATTATTATTGCATGTGGAGAAGAGCAAAAAAACCTTTAGGGAGAAATACTTTTGATATTGTGAGATTGGGGCAGTATTTTTTCCTCACTTTAAAATTCTCTTAACGGTTGCTAAAATAAGCATACATTGTTTAAGTGAAATAGAACAAGAGCCTAAAAGGAAGAAAGTGGAAATCAATCAGTCTGAACTTCTCTTTTTTTACGGATAATAGGTTGACTACAAACCTTTTGTGGGAGAGAGCAGGCTCATTTCATTGGAAAGAAATAGTTCTTTTCCCAAGCGCCTATTAGATGTACTGTTACTTTCCAGGGGCCAATAGTAAATAACATTAAAAAAAAAAGTCATGCTAGCCTGATCTGAGCTGTTGCTCTCAAACTCCCCAGCTTGCTTACTCTCAACTTCCAGCACAGTGTTCCTCTATGTTAACCGTAACACCTAATGGCTAACACCTATTGACACCCTAAGGAGAGGGAGGGGAGACATGATTTTCAGACCACCTAGGAGTTGCAGAAGCATCATTCTCTAGAACCCGTCTCCCACTCACAATTTAGGTTATACAAGGAAAATGGGGACAATTTAGTCCCCGCTGTTGTTGGACAAAGAGCATATAAATGATAATGTAGTGTGTACACATGAACCAATTAGAGACATGGATGGACCTAGAGACTATCATACAAAGTGAAGTAAGTCAGAAAAAGAAAAACAAATACTAGATATGAACACATATATGTGGAATCTGAGAAAATTGACATAGACGATCTTATTTATGAGGCAGAAATAAGAGACACAGATGTAGAGAAGAAACATATGGACACCGAGGGGTATAAAGGGAGGTCGGGTGGGATGAATTGGGAGACTGGGGTTGACATATATGCATACGTTGATACTATGTGTGAAATAGATAACTAATGAGAATTTACTGTATAGCACAGGGGACTCAGTGCTCTGTGGTCACCTAAATAGGAAGCAAATCCAAAAATGAGGGGATATATGTGTATGTATAGCTGATTCACTTTGTTATACAACAGAAACTAACACAACATTGTAAAGCACCTATACGCCAATAAAAATTTTCAAAAAATATAAAAACCAGCTGACTTGAATGACAGCCAAATAAACTCTTAAAAAAATGACTAAATAAATAAATGATCATCGAGTCTTTGGAAAACAAAATCAAGATAAATAAAATAAATGATTCCCCACTTCTGCTTCCCACCATCCCACCTAGAGGGCATTCTTTACACTTGGCATGTTTCCTCTAATTTCACTGTCCTAATAAGAAACAGCATATTAAACAGTGTATTAAAAAGCAGAGGCACCACTTTGCCAACAAAGGTCGGTCTAGGCAAAGCTACAGTTTTTCCACTAGTCATGTTCAGATGTGAGAGTAGGACCATAAAGAAGGCTTGACTGCCAGAGAACTGATGCTTTTGAACTGTGATGTTGAAGAAGACTCTTAAGAGTCCCTTGGAGTGCATGGAGATCAAACCAGTCCATATTAAAGGAAATCAGTCCTGAATATTCATTGGAAGAACTGAGGCTGAAGCTGAAACTCCAGTACTTTGGCCACCTGATCTGAAGAGCCAACTCATTAGAAAAGACCCTGATGCTGGGAAAGATTGAAGACAGGGGGAGAAGGGGATGACAGAGGATGAGATGGTTGGATGGCATCACCGAGTCAATGGACATGAGTTTGAGTAAACTCTGGGAGTTGGTGATGGACAGGGAAGCCTGACGTGCTGCAGCCCATGGGGTCACAAAGAGCTGGACACGCCTGAGTGACTGAACAACAAATGAGAAAATAACCTTACAAAGGGGATGGATAGAATTCTTGGAGGATAGGAATGAATGATGTGTATCACATGACTGAGATTTTGTATTATCTCAGGCTATAAGACAGAGCTAGTAGGTGATCAGGCCAGGTCTCTGTAACATCAGGAGAGAGGAGAAGGGGGCGTCTTGTGGAAGGAATAAGTACCCCAAGTCCTTCAGTGAGACAGAACCTAGAAGCTCAAGCAGAACCCTGGGTGTGAGGCAGGGTGAGGGGAAAGAGTGGTTTGACTTAGGCGTAGGAACGGCACCGAATTGCCAGACAGCTAATCCCCACTGGTGAGAACAGAATTTAAGAGACAAACTTGGGTTTAGGAAGGAAGCTGGAAGGAAGGACAAGTGGCTCTGGGCCGATGTCATTTTTTCAATGATAGCATGCTGAAAACCTGTTCTTGAGAAACTTCAGTTAGTTCAATGTTGGATAATATTTAATAATGTTCTTTGTTGCACTGTTATTATTACAGTTTCTAGAAATTCAAGTCTATCTCAGCTGGGATCAGGAGAGATGGTTTTGCCCATGTAAGGGCCAGAGTTCAGCAGGGGAAACCCTTGGATTGGAGACAGTGGTGGCGGGGTCCCCCAGAAAGGGAAGACCTCCAGTGGCCAGTGTAGGTGACCCCATCTACTGTCTCTGAACTTTCGGGAATTCTTAAACTCCTCAGGCAGCTCTGCAATGGGACTTCATTAATTAAAAAAAAAAGAAACAAAACAAAGCTCTTTAGACCTTATAGTTAAATTTCCTCTCACATTTTTGTCATCGTCTTTCACGAAGTACCTTATACTCTATCAAGGAATAGCTTCTCCTTTCATGGTAAAGAAGTTTCCACCCCAAGTACCCTCATGGCCTGGGGATACAAAGGTTGTCTAATCAGTCCTTAAGGACAAGGCTTTACTATTTATTCTTCCCTTCCTTTTTTTTAAATTTTTGGCTGCCTGCATGGCCTGTAGGATCTTAGCTCCCCAACCAGGGACTGAACCCAGGGCCCTGGGAGTGGAAGCATCATGCCCTAATACTGAACCCGTGGGCATTCCTTCTCTTCTCTTTTTAACAGACATGCTACTCTACTATGAACCTTATTCTTGGCTTTATTTTCAAGAATAAGCTACTTCTGCTTTCCAGTTTGCATCGTAAGATTCAGCAAACTAACCCATGATACTGTTGTGTGCGATAATCTCGGTGATTTGTTGAAATATTTGTCATTTCTTTTCCAAAGGACATTTAAAAGCTTGTGAAAACAGGACAATAAAGCTGTACAATGAAATAGAAAATCAGAGGTAAAACTGATCTAAGCTGAGAACTCAATGTAATTGTTGGTTTGGGCTTCATATTTGCCTGCAGGCTTCCTAGTACTCAGAGAAAAAAGGAAAACACATTCTATTAATATGTCCCAGCTCTTTTCATGGATGACTCTAGCCCTTGTCTTTTATCCACCCTGTGTTTTTTTCTCACGCTCTTCTTCTGTTAACAGTGCTCTCTTTCCTTTTGGTGCTGATGGTGTGGGTTCTTCTTTACCCTCCATCTAGGGCTGTCAGCCTGCACATCACCTACTCTTCTGCATGGTACCCCATCCTCTTGACACTATGATTATCCAGCAGTGGGAATCAGGCCATCTCTTGAGAGTTGGCATCAATGAGAATCTTCTCAGGGGTTCATGCACAGACTTTGATGGGGGAAAGTTTATTTCCTACCAAAGATACTAAGTTGGAAAAATATGAATCAGGATAAGCTATTGGCCATCTTCCCTGCCCCAAGGAACAGGCCTCTCTCCAATGAGAGGAAATAAAATGAAGCCGAGAAGATGGGCCAATGGAGAAAGAGCAAGTCCTGTGTCCTGAGAGCTGGCTCTTGTCCCTGAGCCCTGAGGCCTGGTGGCTGAAGCTCTTAGATTCTGTCCATGACCCAAGAGTCCTTCCCGGCAATGAGAGTGAGCAAATTCCCTTCTTTGATGAGTAAGTCCAAGTACCGCTCTGACATTTAAAATAGAAAAAAAAAAATCCTAATTAACACATCTTTTATTATTGGAAAGGAATTGGAGTATCAATTTAACAAGGAGCCCGTTTTATTTTCTAAAATTAATTTTGAAAGCGTTTTCTCATAGGGGACTTAATAGCACGTATCGAGTGGGTAATGGACAATGCCCTCAGCCACACGTTTACAGTAAGTGCAGGAGTGAATTTCATGTGATGGTTTCTAGTATAAACCTTGAACAGAAGCCAAGGGCATAACATTAAAGCAAAACTGAGCTAAAGCAGTTCTGTAAGGACTTGCCCAGTGTGTTCAATATTCTAGTGGTCTAACTACACCCAAGGACAGAGTTTCAAGAAGTAGAGGGGGGACTTTGCTGGTGGTCCAGTGGTTAAGACTCCAGGCTTCCAGTACAGGGGGCTTGGGTTCCATCCCTGGTTGGGGAACTAAGATCCCACATGCTGCATGGCGTGGCCTAAATAAATAAATAAATAGAGAATATTATCAACAATAATAATAATAAAGTATAGGAATACTTTTTGATAGTCTTCTCCATGTGGCCTTTTTTCCCCCCAATTACTCAAGCTTCTGATAAGGAATGCCTAACATATATACTGAGATTCTACTTTCTAATCTGAACAGAAAACCATCTTGCCTCTTCACAGAAGTGATCCATGTGGCCCTTGGGAATACCTATAAGAGCTCCAGATTTTTTCCTTGAGGCATAAGGTTTGGATTTGCAGCTCTAAAGTGAGTCATCAAGTCATTGATGAGACCTACAGTCAGAGAAAAATGGTTTTGACCTGGAATTTTTTTTTCCAAAGTAGGAATTTGTAGTTATCCACAGTGATACAGAAAAGGCACAGAGGGACTTAGCTCCCCAGTGTGGTCTTCAGAGTGAAGTAGTTTTTAATGTTTATTTCTCTTCTTCCCTTCTCCCCAATTCCACCTAGTGTCTGAACCAACGTATTTATCAAAGGGATGTAATCAAAGAGACGGAGAAGGCGATGGCACCCCACTCCAGTCCTCTTGCCTGGAAAATCCCATGGACAGAGGAACCTAGTAGGCTGCAGTCCATGGGGTTGCTAAGAGTCGGACAGGACTGAGCGACTTCACTTTCACTTTTCACTTTCATGCATTGGAGAAGGAAATGGCAGCCCACTCCAATGTTCTTGCCTGGAGAATCCCAGGGACGGGGGAGCCTGGTGGGCTGCCGTCTATGGGGTCTCACAGAGTCGGACACGACTGAAGTGACTTAGCAGTAGCAGCAATCAAAGAGAAATGCATTTTTGTTAATCATGGCTAATATGAAGCCATTCTTTCTGTGAGAAATTAGTAATAATCCTTTCTTGAAGTTGCCTCTGATTGTATCTCATTTTGATTATCATTATGCTTCCCATGCCTGGCATGATACCTAGAACAAACTTTAAATATTTGCTGGACTAATAAACTAATGAATCAATTCAACTGATAGATTCAGATTTATATTTTAATATTTGTCTGTTTATTTGGCTGCATTGGGTCTTAGTTGCATCGTGTGGGCTTAGTTGCTCCATGGCATGTGGGATCTTAGTTCCCCTATGAGGGATCAAACCCATGTCCCCTGCATTTGGAAGGCGGATTCTTAACCATCGGCTCACCAGGAAGTCCCCAGATGGATGTTTTAAAACTTGTACTCTGAATATATGCTGGAAATTGTACTGGACAATACCACAACTGGAAGGTCTCATACTCGTCCAGATGAGGGTCCCCTGTGGCTCGAGTGATAGCAGCAGCAATGAAAACTGAAACAGTGGTGCTGATTTGAGAGATATTTAGGAGGTCAATTGGTCACATGGAGAGATAGGGGAGAGAGTGGATGAATAGGACAGCTAAATAAGGTGCCAGGGACAAAATGAAGAGGTCAGGTCCCTTGTTTAAAAATTATTAAGAATTTCAAGATGGAGATAGACCTTTAAAATCAGCACAGAGCCCTTTAAATTTCTACAGGAATCCTACTCATAAAGCCAGCTCAGAATGAAACAGCCTCTGTTCACTATGGCATGGCACTTACATTTATGCATGAAATGCCTACCCTGTGTTGGGCACCGTGGCAGCCACTGAATATTACCTAAAAGCCATACATTAGGATAAAAGCTCCAGTAAAGAAGGATCAAAGCAGAGCTCCCTTTCATACTACCCCAGAGTGTTTCTACATGTAGGAGATTGTTCCTGTTTTTCCTTCCTGATTCTTGAAGGAATATAGATTTTAAAGAGAATTTTAATAGCTGAGAGTGTGTCACTGGCGATGGTGGTTTAGTCGCCAAGTCCTGTTGGACTCTTTTGGGACTGCATAGACTGTAGCCTGCTAAGCTCCTCTGTCCATGGATTTCCCACGCAAGAATACCAGAGTGCATTGCCATTTCCTTCTCCAGGGGACCTTCTTGACCCAGGGATCAAACCTGCATCTGCTGCTTGTCTGGTGGATTCTTTACCACTGAGGTACCTGGGAAGTCCTACTCTTTGGCTACTCACCCTCATTTATATACATATCATTCTATATTTTTTAATTGTTAGGTTAAGAAAATGTGTTGCCCTGGCAGTGTTACATACTAATAGCAACTAATACTGTCATTCTGTTTTAAATCTAAGTTTCCACTTAACCCGGAAGCTAATTACCATTCAATTCAGGCAAGATTTGCGGACCAGAGATTATCACAATTATGTCCATAATGGCTTTTCAGATTCCTTTCAAGAGGCATTCTAGGGCCTCTTTAATAAAAGCACTAGTCTTGTTCATGAGGTCTTCATCCTTGTGACCTAATCACCCCAAGGCCCAGCCTTCCAATGCTATGATGTTGGGCATTAACTTTCAATATGTGAATTGCAGAGGGGAAGACATAAGCATTCAGACCGAAACACCCTCCCTTGATGCACTGCTACTAAGCTGCTCTGCTCCCTTTCACTGTCAAACTTCTTGAAAAAGTTGCCGTCATTTCCATTTCCCCACTCTCATCCATCCCTGGGCCATGCCATCGTTACCTGTTCACCTCACTTTCCATGTTGCCAAATCCAGTCATTTCTCTGCTCTTGTTTTGTGTTTCTGCAGTATTCAACCTTGTTGACCAGTCTTTCCTGCTTGAGGTGCTTTTTTAGTTTGCCATTTGGAACATCATGCCCCTTGGTTTTTCTCTTACTATTCTTTTTGACCTTATCATCTTATATTAGATCCTTCTTTTGAAGGACTTTTGCTGGTTTTACCTTCTTTGCTTGACCAATAAATGTGGATGGAGTGTTTCTGGAAATCTTTTTCTCTACTCTTTCTCTACTCCACCCTTGGTGATCTGTGTGATCTTTGCATCTGTGACTCTCAAAATTGACCTCTCCCCTGGACATCATACTTGACTACCTAACTGCCATCTTGATGTCTCCAGGTAGATGTCCAGAGATCTCTAAAATTTTTCATTAACAAAACAGAGTCCTTGGTCTCTCTCCTCCAGTCCTGGTCACCATTCCCATTCCCAGCCTCCTATGTTTTAGTAAACCTCATCACCATCCACTCAAGAACCTCAAGCCCAAAGTTTGAAAGTTACTTCTTTTCACTTTCTCATCATCTTATTAGTTGACCAGCGTTCCCTGTTGCTTCTACCTTTAAAACATCTCAAGTCTGTTCATTTTTATTCACTGTCAATTCCATCAGCCAAGTTAAAGCTACTGTCATATTCATCTGGGCTACACAGTGGTCATCTGACTCCAACCTCATTGGCCTCTTTCTATTCCTTAAAGATACTAAGAGGTTTTCGGCATGGGGCCTTCACATTAACTGTTTTCTCTTCCTGGAACTCTTCTCTTGACCCTTGCAAGATTAGCTCTTCCTTATCATCCCAAGTATATATCTTCTACTTAGAAAAAGGTCTTGGCCAAGTCCCTAATCTAAAGTGCCAAGTCCCTAATCTAAAGTATCCTCAGAGCCACTATGACGTCCACTCTCCAGAGTGCTGCTCACCATCTGATTGTGTTCCTTGGTTGGTTTGTATGTCGGTTTATTGTCTGGAATAAAATCTCCATGCAGGCAGCTAAGCATCTTGTTCCTGGAACATCCTTGACACAGGGCCTGGCACAGAGTAGTCCTCAGTACATCCTTGATAACAAAAATGAATAACTTACATGGCCTTTGGAATCATTCTTGTATTCTTAGTTACACATTCGCTGTATCCAGGAGACTGGTAATAAACACTTGGGAATAAATTAATCTTTAAAATGACATGTAGTCCTTTAAATAGTATCTTCCAAGTTACCAATAACAAGACAAATAAAGATGAACATGATATGATTATAAATTAGCTATGGTTAAAACAACACCAATAAATAGCCAAAAATAACCAAGAAATCACTATGGATTTAGCCTCTCAAATTATAACTTTAGTTGACTTATACAAAAAGTTCATAAAGAACAATTTCTCAATCATTATTGAAATGCACTTTATCATTAAAAATTAGTGTAGAAATAGTCATTTAATACCCCAAAGTAAATTTATACAAAGCACTTGACCATATTTGATTAAATATAAACATCTAAAAGTGGAAAGTGTTTAAAAAATTTTTTAAAAAGCCATAGAGAGTTCAAACTATTATATAATGTTTTCACTTTTAAATTAGGAATGATATGGATGAGATGACAATAATGAGAATAACAATAAATTAACTCTGTATGTTCTTATAATTCAAAAGACATTCTAGAAGCTTTACATGAATTATGTCCCTCCATCCTCACAGCAGCCCTATGAAGTATGAAGTATGAAGTATGATACTATGAAGTATCATCATTTCCATTTTTACTCATGAAAACTAGAGTTCAAAGAGGACCGATCACTTGCCAAGGTGACCAGGTTAGTAGGTGACAGAATCCAGGTCTGTTACAAGATACAGAAGAGGAAGGTTGGATCCTCAGCTGGGAAGCAGATAATTATAACAATTAACTTTTGTAAAACAGTTCACTTTATAACTGAATAAACTATATAAGTGAATAGATTATGCAAAGCCAAAATACCTTTATGCTTACTTGAAAGTGGGTTCAGAAGACAATGCCTTGTGTAACAATAGAGCTTGTCTAGAGAAAGATATTGGGCTGAAAAAGTAGAGATTCTTTATCTAGGATATCCTGCCAGACTGATTTAATTGCTCAACAATTCTCACAACTCCCACCCTGGAGAGGACATATCTCTCTGGAGATAAGATTAACATTTGCAAACCCACCCAAGAAAGTACTTCTCAAGATTTTAACTGACTTCTTTGTAAGTATTTGCCACCGAAGTTTTATTTATCTGTTTTATTAAGATTTTTTTTTTGATGTGGACCATTTTTAATATCTTTACTGAATGTGTTACAGTATTGCTTCTGTTTTATGTTTGGTTTTTTTGGCCACAAGGTGTGTAGAATCTCAACTCGCCGACCAACCACCAAGGAGTAGATTTTGGTTACAGAATGTTCACAGCAGGACCTGAAAACCTAGTTCTGTAAACCAACAGAGCTTTCCTGACCATGGTGAGAAGAGCTCCAAGTTGTGACTTAAATTGATTTATTCAACAAGTACCTCTGGGATCTAGCCCATACACTATTCTCAACACTGGATATTCAGCAATAAATGAGCAGCTAACGAACACCTGGCCCTCAGGAAGCTTATGGTGGTGGAATGAAAGAGTTTATGTATTGAAAAGAAAAAATAAAATCAGAGTGGGGAAGGGCACAAGGACCAGGTCAGCATGTTCTATTGCTCCTGGATTTGTCACTGAGGGTAGCCACCAGAGGGCTTCCTAGTCATACCTGGTAGAGGTAACGGGATACTACCTTTCCCTTTCTGTCTTCCCACCTGTGAATTTAACACACTGAGATGTAGCATCGAGGTGATCTAAATGGATATATCCAAATGGAGATAAAATTTATAATTTTTGCCCCTGAGCCTCTACAAGGAAAACAAGAGGTTTCACCTTTTAAGATGGGAATTGAGACTATCTCTGGAGCCATCAATCTGAGTCAGATGGATGTAAATGCCAGCTTTTTCCTTTTCTTTTTCCTTTTGAGTTTTGCCAAGGAAAGTGGTATGTTGCTCTGAAGATTGTATTCAATGTTCTCTAAAACAATTTGATGAAAAGAAATCTGGCCATTGTCTTATATGAAATCTCCACCTTTTTTGCCCACAGGCTGAATCAAACAGGATGTGTTTCTGTTTTTCTGGTGAATGGTGGTGACCTTTAAAATTTTACTGTTTGTTTTTGCTTTCCAACTAGAAATGGACATGGTGAAGAAGATAGCTAGCAATAAAGATGTGCACAAAGGACTTCCTGGTTTGACCTGAAATTCATCAAGTTGTAATCTTACATGTATCAGTGTTCTTTTTTCACCACAGTCTTTTTCTTGGATAAAACACATGCTTTAGTCAAACTGTACACCTTCATTTCCCCCCCGACTTGCCATGACGTCTATCCCTCCCCTCCTTGCATATCTGACAAAAGCCTTGTCTTTAATTTTAGCTTTAATGTTCCTTCCTGACTCCTTACTCTTCCCAGACTGGTGAATTGCTGCCTGGTCTGTGACTGATAGCCCTCTCATACCAGTCCTACCTAATGGATAATAAACCCACAATAACAGACTGTTAAAGCTAAAAGGATTCTAGCAGACTTGCAGCTGCCCAACCGGCTTCATCAGAAACCTTTGAAAATGTTCATATATATGGATTTCTAGGTCCCAGCCCCAGATTTGAGAGACTCACACAGAACCCAGGAATCTATGTTTTACAAAAATCCCTCGAGGTGCACAGTCAGGCTAGGAATCCATGGCTGGCAGAAATCTTTCCTTTTTATAAATGAGGAAGCAGAAGTTGAGCGATTTGTCCAAGGTGACAGAAAGTAAATTGCAAAGTCAGAACTTAGACTCAGTGTTTTTTCACTACACCACTCTTTATGGCTTTAGCCACCATCTGGTAATGGATTGGTCTATCATAGGGCATCAGCCTGCAGAATCAACCATGGTATGTGGGGACAGTGAGGGTTGGAGAGACTTCTAGATCAGAAGTCAGCTCTTTACTAACTAGGTGAGCTGCATGTGTGACATGAATGCATAGCCTCATATGAGGATGATTTTCTTCATCTGGAAAATTGGGATAATGATTCCTGTTCCATTTTTGCTGACAAGAGGAGATGTACGTAAAGTGCATGTAAACTGGAAGTGATGCTACTAGTATAAAAGAGTATCACCAATGACAATCAACACAACTAATGCACTGGTCATAATAGTGAAAGTTGGAAGGGATTCTTCAGCTTCAAGATAAGAAGAACTAATCAGCCCAGGTTCAGTCTAGACCTCACAGGGATTTCTCTCCTGGTAAGGCTATTGCATCCTTGATGACATCACTGACTCAATGGACATGTGTTTGAGCAAACTCCAGGAGATAATGAAGAACAGGGAAGCTTGGTATGCTGCAGTCCACGGGGTCACAAAGCATCAGACACAACTTATTGACTGATCAATAGCAAAGCTAATGCAAGGTCCAAAGTCTGGTCTGAAGATTTGCCATTTTAGTTTGCTCTTGAGCCAGGCTTTGTGATACTGATTATCATCAATGTCCAGTAGCTGAAATCTCTATGGTAGCTTGAGAGAATGGAGATTAAAGCAGATACATTATAACCTTTTGATACTCTTTCCCAAACCAATGGGTCAAATATGAAGATGTCTTTTTTTTGAGGGGGATGCAAAATTACAGTTTTGAAAGGTGCAATGGACACTCAATCTCAAAACCCAAGAAGACCACATCTTTTTTCAAAGTCTGTTTTGCCTTAGGCTTGTTATGAATCTAGATTATTTTGTTCTGCCAACCTTTTCATCTTGATGGGTTGTGAACATTACCCAGTTCTAGAGGGTAATTCCAATAGTTATTCCAAGCCTAGACAGTAATGCTTTCTGAACATACCTCTCATCGTAGGGGAAACTGTTTGGTGCCTATCTATCTATAGCTTTTATCATCTCTTTTTGAGCAAGATACCAAGAGGCAAAACAACCAAGAGTAAACTGCCTTATCATGTTCTCCTTCAGGGAAAGTAGCCTTTCTGTTTACAAATGAAATCAGCTACTTGACACCAGTCTTTTCCACTGTCCTGTTGTCAAGCAAGAAAATAATAGATCAAAATGTCGCTAATTAAGAACAGTAAAACATCACTGATTCAGATTACCTAATAAGAAGTTTGAATTCTGTCTTCAAAAGAACCTTACTTTCCTTCTTTTTCACTGTGCCTAGTACCTTTCTGTACCTGTCCCTGGCATATGTCTTCTTAGTCACTAAGTTGTATCTGACTCTTTGCAACCCTGTAGACTGTAGCCCACCAGTCTCCTCTGTCCATGGGATTTCCCAGGCAAGAATACTGGAGTGGGGTGCCATTCCCTTCTCCAGGGGGTCTTCCCAACCCAGGGATCAAACTGGCATCTCCTACGTTGCAGGCGGATTCTTTACCACTGAGCCGCCAGGGAAGCCCATATGTCTTCACAGGCAATTGTAATAGTTCCCGCTGGGAGACAATGGTATAATAAACCTGTTTCTTTATTAACATTTTATGTAAAAGGGAAACTAAATCAGCCAACTAAATGAAGAGCTAAGAAATCCGGAGTCTCCTTCCTCTGTTACCTCAGTTCCTGCCTGTGTAGCATAATGAAGCAAGGAAGACAAGATTGTCTTTGCTGCCTCTACGTGCTCAGCTGTTCTCTGGTGATAATATTACCTTGAGTGATTCTCTGGTGGTTTCAGGGAAAGATTTTTATTTCAATCCTTTGTATTTGTTCAGTGACTATTCACTATTTACTATGTGCCAGGCACTGTTCTAGGCATTGTGGGTACAATAAGGAACAAAATGGACCAAACTCCTGCTCTCATGGAGTTCACACTCCTCTGCCAATAAAATTAAAAAATATATTTAAAAAATGGGGCTTCCCCAGTGGCTCAGTGGGTAAAGAATCTGCTTGCAATGTTGGAGACCTGGGTTCGATTGCTGAGTCAGGAAGATTCCCCTGGAGAAGGAAATGGCTACCCACTGCTATAAAATTAATGTGTCTGCTTAAACACTTAAAATGTGTTCTCCCAGTTTTCACAGACCCAGGACTTCTGCAGGACCTGAGAGAAATAGGGTAGAATGAAGCCAGTGGAATTCATGGCACTTTATAATTTTGTTCTTTCCTTTCCATCTCTCTTTACTCCCCTCTCTTGACCTAGACCTAGAACAGCACAGATTCAAAATTTTACAATTTTTGTTGCCAGCAAATAGTTTTCTTCCCTGTGATTAAACTGTACTGTGAGCAGAAGCGGAGAAGGCAATGGCACCCCACTCCAGTACTCTTGCCTGGAAAATCCCATGGATGGAGGAGCCTGGTAGGCTGCAGTCCATGGGGTCGCTAGGAGTCGGACACGACTGAGCGACTTCACTTTCACTTTTCACTTTAAAGCATTGGAGAAGGAAATGGCAACCCACTCCAGTGTTCTTGCCTGGAGAATCCCAGGGATGGTGGAGCTTGATGGGCTGCCGTCTATGGGGTCGCACAGAGTTGGACATGACTGAAGTGACTTAGCAGGCAGGCAGGTGAGCAGAAGACGTGAAGGAAATCAAGATGTAGTACCTGCCCTCAAGAAACTGGCCATTTAATTGTAGAAACAAAAAGAAAGAAAATGTTCCAGCTAAGAGCCAGGGAAGTGGTACAGACATTGGCATGCCTTATGAGTTAGAAAACTGACATCTCACTAAGTGTTGGTGAACTTTAGGAATACTTTTCAGTGTGTGTATAAGAACTTAATCTGAGTAGTACAAGTAGTTTCTAAATTTAAGAAATCAATGATCTCTAAATGGAAGAAAAGATAAGGTGCACAAAATACGATGAGGGTAGCAAAACGAGTTTCCTCCCCCACCACCAGACTTTTAATTTTATATTGGAATATAGCTGATTAGCAATGTTGTGAGAGTTTCAGGTGGACAGCAAAGGAATTCAGCCATACATATACATTTATCCATTCTCCCCCAAACTCCCCTCTCATCTGAGCTGCCATGCAACATTGAGCAGAGTTCCCTGGGCTATACAACAGCACCTTGTCGGTTACCCATTTTAAATATAGTAGTGTGTGCATGTCAATCCCAAACTCCCAAAATATACCTTCCCCCTCTTCTTCCCCTCTATGAGCTTCTTATTCTGTCAATCAAGTATACAGAGCATAGCTTTATTGATAAGATTTATTGATGAGGCTATTGTGATGTCATCAACTAGGGCTTTGAAGTGCAGAACATGAGAAAGAACTAATCGGAGAGATTGACTTGAGAGCTGCAATTTAAGAACAATGATTGGTCTGCTAATGTATTATTGAATAATGTCCAGCTGACAAAAAAAAATGATGAAAGTTTGAAAAGGTGTATCTCTGTGCCTTGGACCTTAGCCCATCTGACCTCAAAGAGAAGCTCTTTGAATCGCTGTGGTGGTTGGATGTATTCTGAGCCACAGTATGGCTCATGCTGATCACCATGGTTGATTCCCAGGGATCCTTTTGGGAAACGTCTCTCAGATTAAGTGATGTTTACCTACTTGGCCTCTTCTGAAGACTGTCCCTGTAGGTTCTTAACCCTAAAAACATTCATGCCCCAACCCATACCCTGTTCCTACAACAGTTAAGTTGGTTTTCCTTTTGCCAGTGCTTTCTGTGGTCACATGATGAAAGGCATGTTTAAAAGGAAAAGAAAAAAGGGCTGGATGTCATGGTTGACTTTGGAAAGTTCCCAAGAAAAAGATCCTGGGGGCTTTCTGAGTCTCAACATGTTTCCTCACAGGTCTGTGTAAATTGAAATAAAAGGGAAGAGTGGGAGACTGAATTTGCCACTTGTGTTAAAACAGCAGCTGTTAGCCTGGTGACATTCATTGTTATATATTAAATAGATCTACACTGAGCTGGCATGAGCAAGCCACCTGTCTCTCCAGGCTTGGTGTTATTTAGTCACTTTGGGGGAAAAAAGACCTCTAGAGGATGATTTTAATGCCCAGTAGACCTGGGAAGACAGGTACAACTCAGTGAATGAGAAATATGAAGCGAAATTTCCAATCAGAGTTCTTATCAGCCTTAATCAGCAGGACCCACCTCAATGTTCCTTTTGACATATTTGCCATGGTGGCTTCAGCTAACTTAAATATTGCAAATCATATTCCTTAGAATAAGTTGCAGAACTTTTAAGGAATATAAATGTTACCTGTATAAATGAATAAAATATATTTGAAAAGCCTCTCTCTTGACATACATAGTTAGGTTATTAGACCAAGATCTGATCTAAGCGAACTTCCTCTGTGTCTCAGTGGTAAAGAGTCTGCCTGCAATTCATGAGATGTGGGTTGGATCCCTGGGTCAGAAAAATCCCCGGAAAAAGGAAATGGCAACCCTGTCTCTTGCCTGGAAAACCCCATGGACAGAGAAGCCTGGCGGGCTACAGTCCATGGGGTCACAAAAGTCAGACATGACTTGCGACTGAACAACTGATCTAATCACTTTCTCAGTAATTACGCTCATGTCACTGATGATTATTAAGCAGAAGGTCTGATGTAGGGATTTGCCCTCCATCATTTATCACGTTCCTGTAGCCTGGGACTATGCCTCTCCCTCAGGAGGTGTTTAATAAATGATGGTTGAATTAATGAATGTACCAATAAGCATCTTCTCAGTGGCTATTGTATCATGAAGAAGGGATAGGGTCACAGAATACAGTTGTCTCCTCAGACTCTGGCTCCAGGCAGAGGAACTTGGAGACCACCCAGTGGGAAGGAGATACCCCTTATGATTTTGAAACTTTCTCCTTATCCATTTGGCTGCTGATCACGAGAGTATCTCTCTCCCCCAACCAAAATGCTTCATTTCTCAGAATACTATTTCAGTGTTGCTGGTTTTTCTCTCAGCAATTCTATTTTCAGCTCTCTGACTTTTCTCATCGTGATCTTTAGATGATAAATTAGTAATAATAAAAATCAATTAAAAAAAAACAAAGTTCTCTTTTTGGAACATAGAAGTGAGGTTTATGCTAGGGAAAAGGGAACATTGCAGATGGGATTTTCTCTCATTTTAAATGTGCTTCTCTAGCCTCTGGGAAATCACAAATGTTTATGGGCTTCCCCTCATGGGAAAGCAACTGAATCCTATACACTTTAAAATTTATATTAAGAATTAGCCATGTGTTGGGCCTGTTGAACTCAATGTTCATTTAGCAATCAAGAGTTCAAAGGGGATTTTATTTGTTATTGTTGAAATCAATAAAGTCTTTCTATGGCAAACTGGTCTTACAGTGTCCACCCAGCTCATCCTTATAGCCTTGACTTCTCCTCCCATTGTGTGCTGAAGAGTCAAAATCCCAAGGAGAGATGCAAGAAAACACAGACCAAATGCCATTTCAACAAACTCTGCTGCACAGAGAGCTCAGCACTCTGTGATGACCTAGATGAGTGGGATTTGGTGAGGGGGTGGGAAGGTCCAAGGGGAAGAGGATATGTGTACACGTATAGCTGATGCACTTTGTTTTACAGCAGAAACCAACATGACATTGTAAGGCAACTATTCTCCAGTTTAAAAAAAGAAAATACACCTCTAGGAGACAGGATTCTTTTGTAATATTTGTCATGCTTTGCTTTCATGTTGTTCTGCAAAGAACACTGTCGGTTGAGATAAGAGATTTTTACGCTGTAAAGATCAGACTTAATATTGACATTTGCCGAATTTCCTAATAACTTGTAGTATTTCTTTGTATCTTTGCTACATTACTGCAATGCAGGTCTTTGTCATTTATCACCTGGCTTTCTAAACCTTCTGCGTAATTGGTCTCCCTCTTTCTGGTCTATGCCTTTTCAACCTTTTCTCTGAAAGTGTAGTGATATTGCTTCAAATGTGTCATGGACACTTCTTACAAGTCCTCCCGATACAGCTGCTGCTTCTCGGCCAGTCTTATTGTTCACTGTTCTTTCCTCTGTCTTTCCTCCCCTGATCCTTCCCACCATTCCCCCTCTTATCTCTCTCTCTCTCTCTCAGTCCTTTCAGTCATGTCTGACTCTTTTGTGACCTTATGGACTATAGCCCACCAGGCTCCTCTGTCCATGGAATTTTCCAGGCAAGAATACTGGAGGGGGTTTCCGTGCTCTCGTCCAAAAGATCTTCCCAACCAAGGGATCAAACCCATGTCTCCTGTGTGTCCTCCATTGCAGACAGATTCTTTGCTGCTGAGCCACCAGGGAAGCCGACTCCTGACAACATCCTTAAAGATGCTATGCCCGCTGAAGGTCCCTGACATCCCTGATTTTAAAAGTACCTTCCTGCCTCTCCTTTCTGTCCCACATCCTTCAGATTCCTATTCATCCTTGAAATTTCACACTCAGTTCAGTTCAGTCACTCAGTCGTGTCCAACTTTGCAACCCCATAGACTGCAGCATGCCAGACTTCCCTGTCTATCACCAACTCCTGGAGCTTACTCAGACTCATGTCCATAGAGTTGGTGATGCCATCCAACCATCTCATCCTCTGTCACCCCCTTCTCCTTCTGCCTTCATTCTTTCCCAGCATCCGGGTCTTTTTCAGTGAGTCAGTTCTTAGCATCGGGTGGCCAAAGTATTGGAGTTTCAGCTTCAGCATCAGTCCTTCCAATGAATATTCAAGACTGATTTCCTTTAGGATGGACTGGTTGTATCTCCTTGCAGTCCAAGGGACTCTCAAGAGTCTTCTCCAACTACTCAGCCATAAAAAAGGACAAAGTAATGCCGTTTGCAGCAATATGGGTGGCCCTAGAGATTATCATACTAAGTGGAATAAGTCAGAAAGACAAATACATGTGATATCACTTATATGTGGAATCTAAAACATGACGCAAATGAACTTATCTACAAAACAGAACCCAAGTCACAGACATGGAAAACAGACTTGTGGTTGCCAAGCGGAAGGGAGGAGGGAATGGGAGGGACTGAGAGTTTAGGGTTAGTAGATGCAAACCAATACATTTAGAATAGGTAAGCAATGAGGTTATATGGTATGGCACAGGGAGCTGTATTCAATATCCTTTGATAAACCATAATGGAAAAGAATATTAAACATGAATGTCTATGGTGTATAAGTGAGTCACTTCGCTGTAAAGCAGATTGACTCAATGTTGTAAATCAACTCAAAGATAGAAAGAAAGGAATATCCTTGAGATTTCATTTTAAGTGGCAGCCATTTTTTCACAGAACCTTCTCGACCATCTGTGTTTGGATCAGGCACCCACCTGTCTCTTCCCACAATGCCCACTTCCTCTACCAAGGCTCTGATGGTCATGCTGCTGTGGTTCTTGTCTGTTTATCTCTCCACTCCCTTCTCTATTCTAGAAGCTCCTAAGAAGCAGAGTGCTCATTTGTATCACCAGTATCACACACAGTGTCTGGCACTTAGCACTAAATAAATATTTGTTGAATTTTTAAAATTTAGAAGTCAACACTCCCTTAATCAACTGTAAATAAATAAATTGCCAAGATGTTCTGATACCTATTACAAAATGTCAAATATGTGACCTAAAACTGGACCTTTGGTTAGGTTTTTTTCAATACTATAGATTTCGTACACACATGCACAGACCCATATTCATTTTATCTCTCTTTACTAAAACTCTAAATAAACCCCATGTTAAATACATTAGGCTGGTGTATCTGTGTGTGTGCATATTTGTTTTACTTGACAAAAATAAAACAATAGCCTGAAAAATGATGAAGAAACAGAGAGATTCAGTTGCTAATATTTGAGACATAAGTTTCTTAAGTTCAAAGGATAATTTGAGATGGTCATTTAAAAATGTGGACCTAATATGTGGATGTCAGAACACAGATCACAGGTCATTAGAAAGTATTAAGACTTGAAAAATAGCCACAGTCTACAAAAGAGAAGAACCAGTTGGGTCCTGTTTGACAAGAGTCATTTAAATAAAACATGTTGCTAATGATAGAAGTGAGATGATCATTTAAAAAAATTATAACAGGAAAGCTGGGAGTCTGGTGGTGGCCTTGAGAAAGGTGGCAGTCTACAGCACTTCTATTGTTGAGTCATGTCTGATTCTTTTGAGACCTCATATACTGTAGCCCACCAGGCTCCTCTATCTGTGAGATTTCCCAGGCAAGAATACTGGAGTGGGTTGCCATTTCCTCCTCCAGGGGATCTTCCCAACCCAGGAATCGAACCTGCATTGCTTGCATTGGCAGGCTGATTCTTTATCACTGAGCCACCAGGGAAGCTCCAGATTGAACCATTACTAGGTACTGAATACCAGGCAACCATATATAATGGAATGATGACTTCACAAGTCTTTGTAAAGCCATCTCCTGACAGCTTGAAACTGGAAACACAATCTTATTCTAAATAGTTTTCATTTAGTTAGGGCCTTTTTTGAAACATTTGCAAGCAAATACGAACTTTCAAAGATTCTTACATTCCATAAAAGCAAGGCTGGTGACATGAGTTCACCAACATGTACACAGTACAAAGTAGCAGTGCTTTTGGAATGCTCTGTTCAATTTGACAAATCTGACGTTTCTCTATTCTTGGTCCTCTGCTTACTTTGCATAAAGGAAGTTCTTGTTGATTTATTTTAATATGCCCGGTTAATCATCATCAATATATTTACGGAAGTAGCACCTTTTCATTGCCTTAGGCATCAAGCCCTGTTTTGTATAAAAGATTTGTGTATCTTTATTCCAGTTATTTCTTTGCTTTTGGATATTTCCTAGCAGAGGAAATTTGGAAATTTCCTAGCAGAGCAGATATTTCCTAGGATCTACTTGGTAGTATAGACTTACTAACAGTTTTTCCCTGTTAATGTTTTCGTGTTGTTGAGTTATGTTGTTCTCAACCTCATCATGTTCTCAGTAATTTGAGAGTGATAAAGTGAGTCTTGAGTAAAAATCTGTTAATTAAAGCAAAGGATCAGCATTTATGAGAAACCAGTCTATCAGCAAGTGCTTGTGGTTTAAGTCCAGAAGGATGGCTGTGTGTAGAGAGAAAGAGAGCCCCAGGGATGGGGAGATTATAAGGTAGGTGCCTTCTTACACTGGCCGAGCAAGGCTCTCCTTTCACTCTATTTAATTTCTGATTTTTTTTTTTTTCTACTGAGACTCTTTTTAGAGATTTCTGGGAAACGTGGTATAATTTCCCCTGACCACACACCTTACAGCTCAGGAGGTATTTTGCTTTCTTCTTTTTTTTTATGCTTGAAACTTGTCATGGTTTTCTTCTCACCCAGTTCCATCCGATTCTTTCTTGTCATTCACCTTCCCCATCTCCCTTCCCAGATGCACCTCCCGCTTTGTATCACTTAAGCCCTATTTTATCTGTGTCGTCTGCATCTCTCACCTTTAGTTACTTGAGACAGGCACAGAAAAATAGGACTCTGACATAAACCACCTTTTGCAGGTCCCACGAGATCTTGCCTCATCCTTGACAGCAACCTAAAAAGTACATCCGGGACTGTGGAATATTCTCCTGTTTCAGTCTTTTCCTTCTTTTGGAATGTGGGGATGTTTTCACAGAGTGATTGACCAAGAAAACATTCCAAATCCCCAAGGAGCACATATACTTTGCCTTATGGTCAATTCCCAGAGACCAAGCTTAATGGAACATTTTGAACTTATTTCTTCTCTCTCCCCGCTCCTCGCCTCTTTTTTTCTCTCCTACCTGCCCCCCACCCCTTCTCCTTCATAAAATCTGACTTTAGTTTAGCTTTCATGTGAGCTTGAGTGATTTAGACCATTCAATTTGGCACCAAACACACACACACACAAGTGCTATCTGACTGGATGGCATAACAATGAAAAGAGACTTGTTTCTGTCCGGCTGTGCTTTGTTATGGGGAGTGGCTCCTTACACAAGAGGAAATACTGTCAGGCTAAGAAGATGTTTAAGACTGTATGCAATCAGAGATGAGCAGAATGGCTGCAAAACGTGGCTGTACAGGGACTTCCCTTGTAGTCCAGTGGTTAAGATTCCACCCTTCCACAGCAGGGGACACGGGTTTGATACCTGGTCAGGGAACTAAGATCCCACATTGCCACATCTTGTGACTTAAAAAAAAAAAAAAAGCAAAAGATGGTCTAAACTTTAATTAAAAAGTATGGGGTCTGTAATTGCTAGTTGCTGTCACTCTCAACAATAGAGAGTTTAAGGAATATTTATTTCACGCTATGATTGTTCTCTCTTCCAAACATAACATAACTTCCTACTACTGACATTCATCCATTTTTCCCACCTGTAAGTATACGCTTCTGTACCAGGTTATGTGGGTAACACAGGCAAGGGGAGCTTCTGGAAAAGGACAGGGCATCTTATTATTAGCCATAATGATAGGGAACATAGGCCAACTGCTTACTTGTCAAAGATCAACTAGTAAGTGATGCAGCTGAGATTGAGCCATACGTATAATGTTTTAAGGTATTGCCAAACTATTTTCCAAGGTACTGAATTATTTGACATTTCCAGCAGCGGTGGATAGAAATTCCAGTAAATCCACATCGTTGCCAACTTTTGGTGTGGTCAGTCTTTTAAATTTTTGACATTTTAATGTATGTGTGTGGTATAGAATCTCATTGCAGTTTAAATTTTCATTTTCCTGTGACTAGTGATATTGAGACTCTTACTTGTTTATCTTCTTTGGTAAAGTGACTATGCAGCTATTTTGCTCATTTATTGATTTGTTTTCTTATTATTGAGTCGGGAAAGATTTTTAATATGTTCTATATACAAGGTTTTTTTTCATCAGATATGTGATTTACATACATTTTCTTCTAGTGTCAGGTCAGGCTTACTTTTTCATTTCCTTAACAATTTTTTTTTTTTTTTTTTTAGAAAATATGTTAAATTTGATGAAACCGAGTTTCCCAGGTTTCCCCCAACTCCCAACCTTTGGATTTTGTTTTTGGTGTTATATCTAAGAAAACTTGGCTTTACCAAGATAATAAGAATTGTCTCCTACTTCCTAGACGGATTATGGTTTTCAGATTAACTTTAATGTGTATGATCCATTTTAGGTTAATTTTTACATATGATACAAAATATAACTTTAATGTGTATGATCCATTTTAGGTTAATTTTTACATATGATACAAAATATAACTTTAATGTGTATGATCCATTTTAGGTTAATTTTTACATATGATACAAAATATAACTTTAATGTGTATGATCCATTTTAGGTTAATTTTTACATATGATACAAAATATAACTTTAATGTGTATGATCCATTTTAGGTTAATTTTTACATATGATACAAAATATAACTTTAATGTGTATGATCCATTTTAGGTTAATTTTTACATATGATACAAAATATAACTTTAATGTGTATGATCCATTTTAGGTTAATTTTTACATATGATACAAAATATAACTTTAATGTGTATGATCCATTTTAGGTTAATTTTTACATATGATACAAAATATAACTTTAATGTGTATGATCCATTTTAGGTTAATTTTTACATATGATACAAAATATAGGTCAAAGTTCTTTTTTTTCTGCACACAGGTCTTGAACTGTTCCAGCATCTATTATGAAAAAATGGTCTTTTCTCCACTAAATTGCCTTTGAATTTGTTAAAACTCCATTGACTCTTTATGTGTGGGTCTATTTTTGGTACCTCTTTTCTGTTCCACAAATCTGTTGACTTATCTTTATGCCAATAACCACACTGACATGATTGCCTTAGCTTTATAAATCTTGCAGTCTGGTAAAGTAATTCCTCCAGCATTGTTCTTTATAAAACTTGTTTTGGCTCTTCTAGTTCCCAAGTATTTTCAGATGTTTATTTAGAATCAGCTTGTCAATTTCTACAAAAAACCATTTTCTGGGATTTTGATTTTGATTTAGAGATTCTGGTTACAAGTACCTTGTCACATATATGATTTGTGAATATTTTCTCTCATTCTGTGAGATGTCTCTCACTTTGCTGATGGTACATTTTGAAGCCAAAAAGTCTTTTAATTTTTGCTGAAGTTTAATTTATTTCTATTTTGTCACATATATCTGTTTTGTGATACTTTTGGTATAATTGAAAAAAAATGCCTATTCACAGATCATGATGATTTATTGCTCTGTTTTCTTCTGAGTTACACAATTTTTGCTCATGTATTTAGATCTTGGATCCACTTTGAGATAATCTTTTTGTATATGCTGTGAGGTAAAGGTCAAACTGTGTTATTTAGTATGTAGACATCTTGTCATAGCACCATGTATGAAAACATAATTCTTTCCCCATTTTATTGTTTTGACAGTATTTTAAAATCAACTGACCAATCCATGAAAACGAAATGTCTTTCCATTTATTTAGGTGTTCTTTAATTTCTTACAACAGTGTTTTATAGTGCTCCATGCATAAGACACTTCCTTTATAAAATATATTCCTAAATGTTTCTTTCTTTTGATGCTATTGTAAATGGAATTATTTATTTAATTTCATTTTTGGATTGTTAGTTACAAGTGTACAGACATACAGTTAGTTTTTGTATATTGATTTTATATCCTCTAACCTAGTTGAACTCAAATATTAGTTCTAATAGTACTTTTGTGCCTTCTATAGGATTTTCTATTTTTAATACCATGTCATCTGGAAAATCCCATGGATGGAAGAGCCTGGTGGGCTGCAGTCCATGGGGTCGCTAAGAGTCAGACACGACTGAGCGACTTCACTTTCACTTTCCACTTTCATGCATTGGAGAAGGAAATGGCAACCCACTCCAGTGTTCTTGCCTGGAGAATCCCATGGACAGAGAAACCTGGTAGGCTGCTGTTTATGGGGTCGCACAGAGTCGGACACGACTAAAGTGACTTAGCAGCAGCAGCAGCATCTGTGAATAGATATAATTTTAGTTCTTCCTTTCCAATCTGAACATATTCTATTCTTGTTGAGTCTTTTTCTTATGAAAGGAAATAGTATTTTTGACAAATGCTCTGCATATTGTGAGATGATCATGTGGTTTCTGGCCTTAATTTTATTAATATGGTATATTACATTAGTATGGTGTATTGTGTACTAATACAGTAAGTTTGTAAGCTGAACCAATCTTATATTTGGGGGATAAACCTTACTTGGTCATAGTGTCTAATCTTTTCTATGTTTTGCTGGATTTGGTTTGCTAGTATTTTGTTGAGACTTTTTGCATCCATTTCAAAAAGGGATAGTTTTCTTTCTTGTGATGTCTTTGATTTTGGTAGCAATGTAATACTGACCTCGTATCTTGAATTGGGAAGTGTTTCCTTTTTTTGTATTTTTGGCAAGAATTTATATTAATTCTACTTTAAAGTTTGGGTAGAATTCATCAACAAAGCATTTGGGGACTGGGTTTCTTTGGGGAATTTTCTGATTTACTTGTAGGTGTATTCAGATTTTTTTTTTATTCTTGGGTTAATTTCATTGATTTGTGTCTTTCTAGAACTTTACCTGGTTCACCTAGGTTGTCTATCTTGTTGACATAGAATTTTTAGAGTATTGCCTTATAATCCCTCCTTTTTTTTCTTTGTAAGATTAGTAATAATACTCCCTCTTTCTTTCTTGATTTTTAGCGTCTGTCTTCTCTTTTCCTTTTTGATCAGTATAGCTAAAGATTGATTCTTTCAATGAACCAATGGTTTTTGTTGGGTTTTTTGTTGGTTTTTCTGGTTTTGTTGGTCTTTTCTATTGTTTTTCTGTATCTATTTATTTCTGCTGTAATATTTATTATTTCCTATCTTCCACTTGTTTTGAAATTTGCACTTTTTTGGTATTAGCCTTACATACTATTATTTGACAAGTTTAACTAAAGTGCCATCCATGCCATCATGTTTAGAAATAAAAGCATGAATTTGTTAAAGCAAAGTGCCTTACAAATTCCACACTGGTTATGTTATTTTTAGCTTTATCATTGTTCCTTCTTTACATTGTTTTCAATAAAATACGTTAATTATTTTATTCTGCTGTAACATACAAACACCTGATTCTACAATGGGAATTAGTTGGTGTGGGATTGACAAGCAGGAAAATATTAGTAAACTAGGCGATTTACTTTGGCTTATTTATGAATTATTCTTGGCTAGAGAAGCCAGATTACTAGAGCAGAATTATAATCTTTAGCCAAAAAGAAATTTAAAATCCCTCAGTTCAATGCCCTCTGTACAGAGCAGTAATGCTCAGCTTTGTGTAATTTGTGGCTTGTGTTGGGTTGGCCAAAAAGTTCTTTGAGTTTTTCCATAACATCTTACAGAAAAATCTGAACAAATGTTTTGGCCAAGCCAATAGAAGTCTTAGCAGATCTCGCTCTCTCCTGTGCCCACCTTCATAGCAGGCACACAGGCTGAAAACTCCGTATCTGTCTCATATCTCAGCTCCCACTATGCAGCTCTGTTTAACATGTAATCTGCATTTCCATTCTTCTGTTGCTGTTGTTTAGTCGCTAAGTCGTGTCTACTCTTTTGCTACCCTATGGACTGTAACCTGCCATGCTCCTCTGCTCATGGGATTTCCCAGGCAAGAATACCGGAGTGGGTTGCCATTTCCTTCTCCAGGGGATCTTCCTGACCCAGGAATTGAACCTGAGTCTCCTGCATTGGCAGGCTGATTCTTTACCATTGAGTCATCTGGGAAGCCCACATTTCCACTCTACTATTTTTTTAAATAACTCCCACTGTGGCTGCCTCCAGCCATGCTGAGCCATTTGCCTGGGAGGTCCAAATTATCTCCCTAGCTACCAATTACTATTTTTTGTTTATACTCTGGTTATAAAGTTTCATAGGTCTGAAGTGATCTATGCTTACTGTGGTTTTTCTCACAAGTTCTGTTTTTACAGTGTGATTTTATAGTGTGATTTTGCAGAAAATGAAGTTTTTTTAGTTACATAGATTGCATTATAGTGGCAATATATTTTCTGTGTTACTAGAGTCTTTTTTTTTTTTTAATTTCTATCCTCACTTACTAAAATACAAATGTCGTAAAGTAAAACAGAGTAGTTCTTTTTGTGGACTGAAGTTGAGACTTCAAGAAGGTAAAGCCAGAAATCTGAAAAGAATAACAGAAACAAACAAATCTTATTTATCTTGCCCTGATTATTTGTACATTAGACTCGTGTGTTGTGGGAGGTGTGTTTGCATGTGAAGAAATGTATTGGGGGGATTTAATGAGAAAATGTAAAAGGATTTAAAACCTCTGATGTAAAGTGACGATAAAGGCTAATTATATGTATCTTCTTCAAACCAGCATATTGTACATCTTAAACTTTCATGAAATTATATGTAAAGTACATCTTAATAATTAAATAAATAAATAAAGTGAAGTGAAGTGAAAGTCGCTGAGTCGTGTCTGACTCTCTGCAACCCCATGGACTATAGAGTCTATGGAATTCTCCAGGCCAGAATACTGGAGTGGGTAACCATCCCTTTCTCCAGAGGATCTTCCCAACCCAGGGATTGAACCCAGGTCTCCCACATTACAGGTGGATTCTTTACCAGCTGAGCCACCAGAGAAGCCCAAATAAATAAAAAGTGTCCCTAAAAATGTAATTAGAACCTCTTATTTGTCATTGATGAGACAGGTAGTTAAAATTCTCCACAATTTAATTAGTAATCTGTTATTTTGATTTTGGTCCTGGGGTGATTTCTTAAAACATTTTTGGAGCCACTTAAAGGAGAAAAAAGGTAATAAGACCTTGTAGAGCTTCTTCCGTCCTGCAATTCATGTTATTATTGGGCATCATGTGTTATAAGCTATAAGTAAATATTCTGTCTTCATATCATTTCCAGGAGTGTTACATTTTCTGTCTCTTATGCATTTGAAAGTACAAGGTTTGGAAAGAGAATAGCTATTATTGATTCTGTAAATTAAGGACATCCACATACATTGCGACCTTACTTTGTAGGAAGCCTTCTTATCTCCTCCTCAAATCACCTCCTGCTGCCATTCTAACACACTGAAATCATGTATGTGAGCTTTATAGGAGTGCACTAGCCTACAAACTGTGTAATGCATTAATGCCAACCTTTCCGGCACCTTCTTACTAAAGGGCATAAATACCCAAAGCGCCATTCCGTGAATAAGGAAAAGCTGGATATTAGTTTTAGTATAAATATGTAGTATTGCTTCAAATATCTATATACAAAGCATAACAGATTAAACTGAACATCTGTGGAAAATTAATAATATACAAAGGATCATTTCTGAATTTCTGATGTTTTGTGTTTTATTTTGTCTATTCTCTGAGAGTTTCTTTTATGTACATGTGTGTGTGCGGTCAGCTGGGTATGATTCTTTTGCAACCCCATGGACTATAGCCCACCAGGCTCCTCTATCCATAGGATTTTCCCAGCAAGAATACTGGAGTGGGTTGCCATTTCCTCCTTCAGGGGATCTTGCCAACCCAGGGATCAAACCCACGTCTCCTGCATCTCCTGCATTGCATATGGCTTCTTTATCTTTGAGTCACCAGGGAAGTCCTTATATAAGTAAAATGTTGATCATCATCAGAAAGGTTGAGGACTTTGGAGATATTTATAGCAAAACAAGAGAAAAAGAAAAGAGGAGACTTGGAAGAAACGGGATCATCGTCTTCAGTAGTTTCTGAACAACTATGTGGAGAGGAGGAGGCAGACATATGTTCCTGATGTGAGGTCAGGAGCTCAGTCTCCTCCATAATAAATCACCTTAAAGTTAACAAAATATGCCCTCAACCCTCTATGTTGTGGACACTCGATATGATAAATATTTTTGTAAGTTTAACTGCTCATACATTACCTAACTAGCAAGAGTCAAGCTTTAGGGGTAGAGTGAGTCAGACTTTTATTCAAATAGTTGATTATTATAAGTAAAGCAGTCAGAGAGCAGAATGAGCTGCCATCAGCAGTAGCAATCTCCCCCATCGGGACAAATGTTGAAACTGAAGTTGACTAACTCTCATGAATATACTACTGATGACTATAACACTGTCTCAGATACTGAAGGGTTTTCTCACAGTACCACGGGGATTCCCACCCCCCCACCCCACCTCCATGATTTTAGAGGTCTATAACAAAAAAGTTTCAGGCTAAAACTTAGGAGCTTGGGAGAATTCCAGGAACAGTGATACTGTTTAAGCTACTCCTGGAGAAGCTCCAAGCCAATGGAGATGAGAAGAAGAAACACATTGAGACCTTTGGCACATGTGCTTGGAGCCAGGGAACATGTTAAATTGGAACGTTTGAGACATTGCATTCAAATGCTCGTGTCTGACTAAATCACCACATGATGTGAAATTAGGAGCTTGTGGTTAGTATCTTTTTGTGTGTCTATATTACAAAGATGATTCAAAGAATTACTGATGAATCATGAAAACTGTGCCTTTCCAAGGTCAAGTGCAATGGCTCATTTCTCTTAACTTCCTTCAGGTCTTTGCTAAATGTCTCTTTACCAGTGAGGCCTTAACTGATCACCTCATTTAAAACTACAATGCTCTCCCTATGTTGGAATAAACTGTGTCCCTTCACTGCTTTAGCATTCTCTTTGGCACTTATCAGCATTAAACTACTGCATCTGATTTGTTTATTTCTGATCACTTTCCCTCCACTAGAGTATAAGCTTCATGAGAGCAAGGATTTTCGTATGATCTGTTCATTGCTACACCCCTGCCTTACAATGCTTAGCATACTATGGATACTCAATAAAATGTGTTGAATTAACTAACAGGGAAACACTGCGCCCTGCCATTTGTAGGCTGTTGCTTATCTAAGTGCTTAGTCTCTCCCATCAACTGTGAATCTCTTGCAAAGCCGTTCACAGAAATGAAGGAAAAGCATGCCTTTGCATTTCCATATACTTCTGATGCTACCCATATCACTTCTCCTTTGTCTCATTGAGGAAAATAATGGCCTGGAAAGAAAGGAGACGGGTATGTACTGAACACAATGCACGAGTCATTGTGCAGAGGGTTTTGTATCCATCATGTCATTTACTCCTCCTCACAATCCCATGTGATAGTTATTATAATCCCTGCTGATCCAGATAAATTCAAGTCTCAGAAAATTTAAGAAGGGAACTCCCCTGACCAGCCCAGTGGTTAAGACTTCTCCTTCCAATGCAGGGACTGCGGGTTTGGTTGCTGGTCAGGGAGCTGAAATCCCAAATGCCTTGAGTCCAGAGAACCAAAACATAAAGCAGAAGTAACATTCTAACAGACTCAATAAAGACTTTAAAAGTGGTCAAAAAAAAAAAAAAAACTGAAGAAACTTGTTCATACTCACACCATCTAGCAAAATGAAAGAACTAGGTTTCAAATCCAGGTCTGACTCACTGATAAGGAGAGCTTCCTCTCAAATAGAGTATTTATGTCACTCCTTGATCAAAAATTCTCTTATACTCTCACATTCCACAGATTTCGATTTTTTTTTTTTTTTGAGATATGGATCCTACTCACCCATAAAACATCTTCGTTTGTGGATCATTTACACATAACCAGCAATTATTTTAATCTCAGCATGTAAGAGTCCATGGAGGAAAGAAGAAAGGGAGCTTTGGTGTTCATAATGAGAGGGGACTTTTTTAAACTTATTTTGTCTACACATGGTACATGATTCAAAAAGTACCAAAGTGTAAACAAGAAAAGCCCCCTAAAGGTTACTCAATGATTTTGTGTCTGATATATAGTTAGTTCGGGCCTCCTTGTTGGCTCAGCGGTAAAGAATCAGCCTACCTGCAGGCAATGTGAGTTCCATCCCTGGGTCAGGAAGATCCCCTGGAGAAGGAAAGGGCAAGTCACTGCAGTATTCTTGCTGGGAAGAATGCCACAGACAGAGGGGCCTAGCGGGCTACAGTCCACAGGGTTCCAGAGTCAGGCAGGACTTACTAAACAGCAGTATAAGTAGTGAGCATTTGGTTGTTCTGATGGGTATGTGGCAAATGTCCTATTTAGGAATATTTTAACACAGATGCTGGATATCCTTTTCTCTTTTTCACGCATCAGCCAATTACTTCCCCAAAGCTCACACTCAGCTTCACATAAAGACAAAACGGTTGCTTGTAATGCCACATGCCCTGTGTAATTATTGCCTGTGGTAACCAGGCAATCTTTATGAAGCTCTTACTGTACAATTTTCTAATCTCACTTAACAGTGATGAGTTTTGTGCACTAATCTGCATAATGCCTTCTTGATTATATTTGCTGGATGTGCGTTTCAATGTACTGGCATTTAGGTTAAACATTTCATAGTTCTTATTTCATTAGTAGGCTTTTCTTCTTCTTCTTTTTTTTCCTTTTTTTTTTTTTTGGCTGTGCTGTGCAGCACTCAGGGTCCTAGCTCCCTAACCAGAGATTGAACCCACGTCTCTTGCAGTGGAAGCGTGGAGTCCTAATCTCTGGACTGGCCATAGAAGTCCCAGTAGACTTTTTAAAATGTACTTTTGTGTGAGAATCTGGTTTCTGAGTGGGAAGAATATCCTCACTAATTCTTCCTAAGAATAATACTAAAGATAGTATGTACAATGTGAATTTGTCATTGTCGAGAGTGAAAGAAGAGACTTAGAAAGAGTGATTTCAGGTCATCATAACATAGTCCTTTTGCAGCCAGGGTAGTTGGACCGTGTCTCTTTGGGTTGAGATGCTCTGCACTAAGGGACAGGATTTAGAGAAGGAAACCCTGGATTCCAGTTCTTCAACTTACTGACTCTGTGTTCTTTCTTGGTCAGGAACCCTAACTCCTCTAAACTTCAGTGTCCTTCATTACAAAATTAAGGGCATAATAATGCCTCTCCCCTATGGTCGGTTACAAGAATTAAATTGGATAATGCACCTTGTATGTTTAACAGCACAGTCTCAGGAGCCAGACCGTGTTGGTTTGAACTGTGCTATTTGGGCAAGAGACTAACACACCTATGCCTCTCTTGTGTCCTCTGCAAAATAGGGATAATTATAGGATCTTACTCAAAAGTTACTCAAAATGTTCTGAATATTATTGGAAGGACTGATGCTGAAGCTCCAATACTTTGGCCACCTGATGCAAAGAACTAACTCATTGGAAAAGACCCTGATGCTGGTAAAGATTGAATGTGGGAGGAGAAGGGGACAGCAGAAGATGGGATGATTGGATGGCATCACTGACTCAAAGGACGTGAGCTTGAGTAAACTCCGGGAGCTGATGATGGACAGGGAAGCCTGGAGTGCTGCAGCCCATGGTGTCGCAAAGAGTCAGACACGACTGAGCAACTGAACTGAACTGAATGGGAATTTGTGGAGAGAGATGGTGTTCCACATAAAGTCAAATTTTGAAATCCAAAGGTGCCATGATATAACTGAGAGGGCATGGGATTCATCTTCAGCCTTGGAATTTCATCACCTTGGGTTTGATCTCAGGCAAGTAATGGCATAGCATCTCTGCTTCCCCATCTGTAATGTGAGGACCATATATCCCCTCTTCCTATTTCACAGGGATACTTAAACCTGTTAACAGAGGTAATATATAGGAAAATGCTTTGTAAGCCATAAAATTAATATACAGATATTAGAGTTATGGGTATTCTGAGAAGCAAGCCAAAGATTCCAAGTAAGATACTAAATGCTTTTCTTGCCAACCATATATTCATGTTCATTGTTAAGCTGGATGGGTCTTAATCTTATCTATTGAATTCATTCTGAAAAATACAGGATAGAATACTTTAGATTAGTCCTTTAGAACAGAGGATCTATCAAGTGTGTGCTCAGTCATGTCTGACTCTTTGCAACCCCATGGACTGTGGCCCACAAGGCTTCTCTGTCCACAGAATTTCCCAGGCAAGAATACTGGAGTGGATTGCCATTTCCTCCTTCAGGGGATCTTCCTGACCCAGGGATTGAACTTGCATCTCCTGCATTGGCAGGTGGATTCTCTACTGGGAGCCACCTGGGAAGCCTTCTATTAAGTGAGTGAATAATTGATTCCAAAATCTTATCCTTAGAGTAAGGGGTAGTATGTGTCGTCAGTAGAGCTGAAGGCTAAACAGAGAGGAAGGATTAGTCCTGTCCTACATTCTCATGCAGTCACCCTAATTCTCAGATTAGAGGCTGATGTACCCCATCTCTTCTTTGCCTGCCTCTCTACCCCTTCCATTTAATATCTCCAACCATATCTCCAACTACAGCCTTGTCCAAAGCATAGGTCAAGGGGAGAAGTGGTGAGCATTCATTCTGACCTCCAGCCTTTGTAACAAACATGAAGTACATTCTTCTAAATTCTGATCATTAGGGAATACAAAATGCTACATGATTTTTTTTTTAAACAAAATAGTCCAGTAGCCCCAAGAAGAAGAATGCGACTGTAAGGGATTCAGCTCATTGCTAGGAGAAGTGTAGCTGATAAAATTCTCTTGCAGAAGTTGTAAAGAGTCGCTCAGTTCAAACCCTTCATTTTAGTACAAGGAGTCATCTTGGTACATTTCCTCTGAAAACAAACTGTTTATTGGAACTCAGTGAGTGCTCCCTAGACTCAGAAACCCAAAGATCTTTCACCATAACTCACCATGGACTTAGGTCATCTCTGAGATGATGTGACTTCTAGGTCCCTGAACATACTTAGAGTGGACAGGAGCAATGGGGGGTTCTTATGATGAGAGGGTGATGGTGATGTGTCCCTTTATTAATAGAAAAATGATGCTACCCCTGACTCATTCTCAGGGTGATGAGTGTTTTTCATTGAACTCATGGCCGGTGACCTTGTGCTGAACCGTTTGCCATCTTTGCCTCATTCCTTTCAAGCCCAGTGGTCGGGGAGTGTGAGGCAGCTGGCTTGCTTGTGGAGCTTGCTTCGGAGGTTCAGAAACAGTTTGAAACTGTGAGACAGAGTCAGGCTCACTAGTTCTGCATGGAGGCAGTGACCCTTAGCATCTGTGAGCTGTTACTTAACACTGTGGAGCTCTCTGGCTCGTTGAGGAAGCACTGAGAGACAGCACTTAGATCCCTGCTGAGCTGATCACCTTAAATTAGCTTCCGTGGTCTGGAGGTCGGTGCAGGAGCAGGGATTCTCCAGAGTCTTGGGAAAGTGTGTGTATGGGGGTGGGGAGAGGGGAAAGGGTCTCTAAGATGGGAAGGAGATTCAGTTAATGCTTCCATGAAAAATAGGAGTGTCCATCCTTAACTCAGGCTAAGAAAGCATAAACTCCCTGAGCTGTAGGCTATTTCTTTAGACCAATCTGAGGACTTGAGCTGCTCCCAGAATGCAAAGGGGATGCAGACCAAGCAGGTCTCAGGTAACCCCCTTGCTTCCCCCCTTCCCCCTTAGCTTTTTCCTAAGAGATGAGCTTTCGAATCAACTTCTTTCTGTCTCTGTTTCCTTCTTGTGTAACCTGGGTGATGACATTGACTCTCTTCACAGGAAAGCACTAAGTGAGGATTAACTGAGTAATGAGAGCAAACTGCGGGGGTGATGGGAACGCTCAATAAAACCGCTGATGGACGACTCCCAGGGAGAGGGACCCTCCACTGACCCTTTTAACTGGGTCTTACCAGCACGGTGTAACACCACTAGCTCTATGGGCTCCTCAAGACTTAGCCCTCTGAACCCTTACCTCTAAGCAGCTTTTAACTGTTCTCTGAAATGATTCTTTGGTTCTGCTCATGATAGGCAGGAACAGCATGTCTCATTTTCCTCTGTCTGCGGAAAGACATCCAGGAGACAGGAATGTTGGCCAAGTTACCAATAATGCCTACCATTCCCATCCTGAGAAGAATAGCTTTTCAAAAAATATTCTTTCCTGAATATACCTTTTACAGACTTTCTGGAGGACAATTTAGTAAGAGATGCATTCAAAATTCTTAGAAATGTGCATGTCTCTTGCCTGAGGAATTCTACGTTCAGCACATCACCATGTCTTCTCGTTTACCTTTCTGCACTCTAGAGTGTATGCCTTCAAGAGAGAATTTAACTCCTTTTGGACTTTGAATGAACCAGTTGCTTGCCCCGTCTGTCCACCTGAGTGCCACCGGGCTGAGGAGTCAGCCTCACAATGGGCCACTGACCTTCCACAGTGTGCTTATTCTCTGGTTGTGGGTGTGTTCGTGGAAATCTACATATTTGCCCAGAATCATGGAGATGTAGAAAAGCTTGCATGATCATCGTCCACACTTTCTATTTGTAGATGAGGAATCTGAGACTCTAAGAATACAAGTGTCTTACCCACTTGTTCATACCTATTCAAGGCCACAGAAGGAATGAGAACCCAGGGCCTATAACTCTCATCTGGGCTTTTCTCTAGTTATGGAAGCTTAACAAGTAGCGATGGAGAAGGCAATGGCACCCCACTCCAGTACTCTTGCCTGGAAAATCCCATGGACGGAGGAGCCTGGTAGGACCCCATGGCACAGACCATGGGGTCGCGAAGAGTCGGACACGACTGAGCGATTTCACTTTCACTTTTCCCTTTCATGCACTGGAGAAGGAAATGGCAACCCACTCCAGTGTTCTTGCCTGGAGAATCCCAGGGACGGGGGAGCCTGGTGGGCCGCCATCTATGGGGTCGCACAGAGTCGGACACGACTGAAGTGACTTGGCAGCAGCAGCAGCAACAAGTAGCGAGAAGTCATTGTAGGGTGAACCTTTATAAGGTAGAAAAAGAAATCATGTTTGTTCCAAGTATCGTAGTACTCCAGAATCCACAGTTGAAATATCAACAGCTTATTCTGCATAATATAGAGGGTGGGGCCATGTACCTCAATTCAGTCCAATTTTGTGTCCAAGGAGTGTAAGTTCTAAAATAAAAGGAAGGAACAATATTAGTCACTCAATGAAGCCTTAATGTACTGTGGGCCTCTATAGTTGATATTCACTAGGGCAGCATGGACAAGTGGTAACTAAAGGCTAAGCTGTTTATTGATACATGCTGTAATGGTTAATTTTATGTGTCAACTGGACTGGGCCACAGGGTGCCCAGACATTGAGATAAGCATTATTCTGGCATCTCTGGTAGAGTGATTCTGATGAGATTAACATTTGAATGGGGGGACTGACTGAGGAAAGCAGATTGTCCTTCCTGGTGTGGGTGGTCTCATCTAACCAGTTGAAGGCTTAACTAGAACAAAAGGGGTGTGTAAGAGGGAATTCCTGCTGCCTGACAGCTTTTGACTGGGGCATCCATCCTTCCTAACCTTCACACTCAGACTAAGGCAGAGGCTCTTTTTGGATCTTGAGCTAGTTGGGTTTTGAAATGGAACTTATGCCATCACTTTTCTTGCTTCTCAGGTCTTTGCACTCAGACTAGATAGAACTACACCGTCTTCTCTCCTGGGTCCCCAGCTTGCTGATGGCACACCTGGGGAATTTTTCATAATCACATGAAGCAATGTCTTATAGTGAATCTCTTCATAGATATATATTTTTAAAATATATATTTTAAATCCACATTTAAATATAAAGTATATATTTAAATGTTTAGCTATTTAAAAATATGTTTACCCACACACATCCTATTGGTTCTATTGACCTGAAGAACTCTGATTAATACAAGTATGTTTTTATACTTAATCCTCATAGAGAACCTCTGAAATAGATACTGTTGTTGTTGCTATCATTATTATTGTTACTGTATCTTAAACATGAGAAAGTTACACTCAGACTGGTTAAGTCACTTGCCCAGAGCTGCACCCTGTGTCTGGAAGGAGCCTGAATTTCCCCAGAATCCTGATGTTCCATGCTCATGACATACTCTCCTAATGTGTCTTCAAAGTCTTCAGCATGTGAGTGTCCTTTGACGTAGCTTTCTAATTCTAAGAATTTACCCTAAGGATTAAGCATGAGTGTGTAATTATAATGATGTATCTCTAAACATTTCTAACAGTAAAAACTTTTGAACAATCTAAATGCTAAAAAGTAGGTGATCGGTTACATGATCTATGATAGAGTTACTCAGTGAAATACTACATTCATTACAAACTGTGCTTTCAAAGACTATTTATTTACGTGGGTAATCATTCACAAGATATGACTATTAAAAGCATGTTTTAAGCCTAAAGAAACATGATGACTAAATATAATGTGATATTTTGGATGGAATCCTGGAATTTCATTTACTTATCATGTTTCCTTATCATTTCCTTATCATGTTTATAACATGCTTTTAAGCTGGAATAGGAAAACTAAAGTAGTAAAAACTGAAGAAAACTGAACAAATTCTAGACTTTAGTTAGGGATAATGTGTCAAAATTGGTTCATTAATGGTGACAAATATACTGTATACTAATAGTGTATTAATTATATTATTATGTTATATAGTAATTGATCATATCAATTATATTATAACCATTAGATTAATTATTAATTAATATAAGTATATTAATTATTAATGAGATGCTAAAATAAGGGGAAATGGGCTTAAGGTATATGGTAATTCTACTATCATCACATTTTTTTGTATATCTGAAACTATTCTAAAATTTTAAAATTATTTTCAGACAGTTACAAGGCATTATATTCAGGAGGGTATCCTCTTTATAGAGAAAAAGAATTCATATATAAGTGCATTGCAATAATGAGAGGGAAGAAATCACAATGTTAACAGGAATTATTTTGGATTGGTGAATGTGATATTTTTTGTTTTCCTGTTTTCCAAGTTTTCAGTGTTGAATGTGCATTTTTATCTCATTTAAAGAAAACAATAAATGCAGCTTTAAATTGATTACTCCCATTTCCTTCCACAGTGTCTGAAACTCTGGCCATTAAAATGCTCCTTTAATTTAAAGATAATTAGAAAATATATTCCCTGAAGAGTAACCCTTTAACACTTTATTCCATATTATTGCATTTGCATGGATTAGCTGGGCAAATAAACTGATTTGGGAAAACAGACAAAAGTGTCTTCAGAGAGTTTGTGGAGCAGAACACCGGGAGCGGAGGAGAGGGAGGACCATGCCAGGAGCTAGCCTTGTCAGTCCCGGTGCCAGCTAGAGACTACAGTGATCCCAGAGGGCAGGGCTCCTTTACCCGTGCACAGGTGATCAAGGTGTATACCGTGTGATTTCTGCTTAGGGGGAATGTTTTCCCATAGTTTGATTCAAGACAAGAAGTGCTGTTTTTTGTTTGTTTAACCAGAATAATTCTCTTAATGCAGACAATTCTTAGATCTGAAAGCATACCTTCACTGGACTCACTGTGTTGTAGAGAGGGCTAAAAGGGAGTACAAAGCTTAGTTTCTGATTTAAACCTGCCACTAATTTAACATGTGACCATGGAACAAAATCCTCCAAGCTTATGTTGTTGATGTCCAACTCTTTGTGACGCCATGAACTGTAGCTGACCAGGCTCCTCTGTCCATGGATTTCCCAGGCAAGAATGGGAGTGGGTTGCCATTTCCTGCTCCAGGGGATCTTCCCAACCGTAGGTACTTCATCACTAAAATGAAGAACCTGAAGAAGATCACGTGTTTTCCCACTGTGTCTTAGGGAGTCCTAAAAGCTCCTTCGAAGTCCTCAAGGGGCCAGATTTGGATTAGAATCTTGGACAATTTACCTGAATTCAACCAAAGTACTTTAACACTTACATGAGCTACGTCTCAGGCTTCTGTATGCAATTCTGTTTGAGATCAGGGGGTTGTGTTAAACTCAAACATCTGGTGACCCTCAGATTGTGAAAAATGGCTTAAAGGGAAATCCAAGTTAAAAATCAATTTTTTTCAGACCCATTCTCCATACAATCAGAAGAGAGACAATGGCGACCCAAAGGAGCAAAATCAGATTGAGGTGGTTTCAAAAATAAGATATTCTGCCAAGAGAGTCTCTGAAGCATTCCTTTCTCTCTCTGTCAGAGGTGATGTGGGAGGGCATTTTTTTCAGGCTATTCTGTTATGACTCATGTTGCCTGTGAAAGCCTTCAACCTGATCCTTCTGCTTCACAAACTGGAAGGATAACTTAAGTGAGTGACAATCCAAAACTTTTTGCAACCTTGTATTGAGGAATCGGTATTTAGAATGGCAAAGAAAAAAAAGGCAACAAGCAGGAAAAATACACTGGGGAGATTTATTGCCCTTACAAGTTAAGGAGACCCCCTGGTTACTCTCATTTTGAATGGAGGTGGTCTGAACCACTTGCAGCGGAACAGATGTGTGTTGTGTTTTTCCTGACATTTCAGATCTAACCCTAATGCAGATGAGCCAAGGCTGGAGGACCAGTGGACAGAGCCAGCCATGGTAGCGCTTCCAACGATCCTGAAACTAATTCAGCCATTCTGAGCCCCTCAAGGCAATGAAGCCCAGGAGCCTGATAGAAGGTCTCAGGACTTCGGCCAGTGAGAACAGACCATGTGTCACCCCAGGCCCTCTTGATCCAAACTGGGCTGGGCTCAAGTCTCTAAAACCTTCACTTGTATAAATAATCCCTCTCTTTTCTCCTGAACCCCAAGACAATTATTAGAAAGGACAGCTATATATCAATAGCAGAAGAAGGGTAAGAGGAAACGCCCTTGCCAAAAGTCTTGGTGGGTTCCCGAAACAGATAAACTAAGATCAATGATATATTCTCAGCAAATTAAAGCATCTGTTGAAGGAAAGTATTTGACAAAACTCTACTATATTGGGTCAATTTTCTGTAGTGTATTTCTACAGGGAATATGGTCTATAAAGGGCAGGTTTTACTTTACAAAAGGAGGTGTGAAGCGATGGAATTTGCAACATGCACAGTCAATTTATGTTTAGCTGAATGTTTTGAATTTGCCATTCTCTTCAGTTCTTTCCTTGCTTCTTTCTTATATCTGAATCATTGTGTTTATTATGTGAAGGAAACAATTGTTGTTTAGTCGCTAAGTTGTATCTGACTCGTTTGTGAGTAGGGATCCCATGTAGGGACTGTAGGGCCGCCAGCATCCTCTGTCCATGGGATTTCCCAGGCAAGAATAATGGAGTGGGTTGCCATTTCCTCCTGCAGGGGATCTTCCCAACTCTGGGATTGAACCCATGTCTCCTGCATTGGCGGGCAGTTTCTTTATTTCCAGCCACCAGAGAATCCTGAAGGAAACAGTTTAGCCCCAGTTTATTCCCTGATAGACTTGTCAGTATCTCTAACAGGAAAACAATATATGAACATAGATACTTAAAACCATATAAAGTTCATAGAAATAGCTACAAATTCTCTAGTCTTTACCTTTATACATATTCCCAGGTTTCCATGTTTATTCCAATATATCCTACACTTTTTTTCTTTTAGTTTTCCTTGCATCACCCCCTCCCCCAGTTCCTGCAACCTTCATTCTCATTCCATTTGATCCCTACATCACAGTCTATAGTTTTCACATCCTATGTGTTAAAATTACTCACCCTATTGAAAACTATGGCTGGCCAAGTACAAATTAACAGAATTATAGACAGACCCTTGCACATCTCCTCATTATTTAGTTTCTGCTTCTGCCGATTGCTATGTAATTAGCCTGATAGCAGAGAGATTACTCTGTGAACTCTAATAGGACAACGACCAGGGTGACAGTACAGACTCTAGACACTTTGCTGAGCACGTTGCCAAACAATCAGCATAGCATCCAGGTGAAGGCTTGAAACCAGCCTGCTTGGGTTCACATGATGATTGTGCCACTGACTATATAACTGCTTGGGTAGTTATTTATCCACTTCAAGTTTCATATCCATCACCTGGAAAAGTGTATAATAATACTTCATGTTATCTGAAGTATTAAATGACCTTGAGATAATAAAAGTGTTAGGTGTTACAGACTCTACTGACATTTGGATAGGTACCTTCTTCCTCCTTCCTTCCCTCCTCCCCACCTCCTTCCCTTCCTCCTGCATTCCTTTCTTTTTCCCATCCTTCTTTCTTTCCCTGCTTCTTGGTCACTTGTTTCTTCTTCCTTCCTTCCTTTCTTTCTCTTTCTTTCCTTCCTTCCTCCCTTCTTCCTTCCCTTCCTTCCTTCCCAGCCCATTTCCTAAGGACATACTTGGGAACACTAACAGAATGGATGTCTAAGGCAGTGGTTCGGAAGTGTGGTCTCTTCACCACCACGGGCAGCATCGCTGGGAACTTGTTAGGAAAGCAGGTCCTCCAGCCTTACCCTAGACCGCCTCAATCAGAAACCCTGGGGTTGGAGCCCAGCTCTCTGTGTTTTAGCCAGCCTGCCAGATGATCTTGAATATGAAGATTCTGGTGTGAGGTTTTAAGTCATGCAAATGAATCTCTGCCTCCAGTTAAGGTAAAAAGGGAAAGGCCTTGGCTTACGCTGCCTTTGGGCAACATGACAGGACGTGGAAACCCTGTTAGAATTACTAGAAAAGCTTGGTCTTGAGCAGCTCAGTCTGTCGGGGGTGTGCCTTCTACTCAAGATGTAAATGAGATGGAAAAACAGCACTCGTACCAGCTGCTCTGTAATTATTTAGTCACTCTCAGGTAACTAGACAGCCTGGGAGTGCTGATCAAACATGCTCCTGGGTAACTGGCAATGGGAGCTGTGAACTCTCCCCAGTTTAATAAGTATTAGAATACGACAGCAAGAACTGGTGAGTAACAGAGAGCAACTAAATGCCCAATCTTTCGTTGTCTTCCTTGAGGGATGTATTTCTTGGTTTTCTGGATAGTATTGTAAAACAAAATGTTCTCAGAGGGTGAGACCCAAGAGGAGACCTGTCTGGTACCATAGCGACCATGACAATATTAGCATACATTCAGATACACAGAAAGACTCCATGGAACCTTCATGTTCAATCATTAAATATACATTTTCTGTTGACTACAATCCCTCACACATGTCTCATCTGATACAAGAACATTATTCTTTTTCTTTTTTTCTGCCTGAAAATAATTTTAATTAACCTACACACACACATATACACACAAACAGAAATGAATAAAACTGCTGTATGTTGATACAGAACCAAAGAGCTAAAAGACGGTGTCAAACCCGAGAAATGAGAATAGGGGTCAATAATTCAGAAATGTTTATGCATCAGCCTTCAGGAGACTGCATAGAATAATGGTCAATAACATAAATCTGATACCAAACTCTCTGGGTTTGAAAACTGCCTCTACCAGTTATTTTTTTTTAATTGAGATATAATTCTTTATGGTAATTTTTAATTAATTTTTTAATTGGAGGAAAATTGTTTTACAATGTTGTTTTGGTATCTGCCATACAGCAGCGCAAATCAGTCATAAATATATATTTCTGTCCTCCCTTTTAAACCTCCTTCCCCCAATCCTATCCCACCCATCTAGGTCATCACAGAGTGCCAGGCTGGGCTCCCTGTGAACTTTATTCTTTTTAAGTGGACTTCCTTTCTTGCTCTTGGAGAGAACAACCTGTTAGCATATTCTCAAGATTTGTACTGGCCACAGCAAAGAAAATGGAAGAAGCTACACGCCCTTTATCTAAAGACTTAATTTTCTGCTAAAATATTTTATGATGAAGTTCTAATGCCATTCTTCTTTGGGATATTTTTTCCTTTGATGCTTTGGAAAGTATATTTGTATTTGTTGTTAGTCACTGATGTGTTTTTCTGGTCACCTTTTCCAAATCAACTCTATTGCACTTATCTTGAAAAACTGAAATAATAGCTTTAAGATAAATCCTAGTGATAAGTTCAGAGTCACCAAAATCAATAGAAGAAATAGAGAAAAATGAGAGAAATACATCATTTTTGAAAGTTAAGATCCTCATATAAAGTTCTTTAAGTACTCAAAAATAACTGCAGTATTTGTTTACAGTGCTCAACAATACTGAATCAGAATGATAAATTCGTTCATCTGCAAGTTCAGTTCAGTTCAGTCGCTCAGTCGTGTCCGACTCTTTGCGACCCCATGAATCGCAGCACGCCAGGCCTCCCTGTCCATCACCAACTCCCGGAGTTCACTCAGACTCACGTCCATCGAGTCAGTGATGCCATCCAGCCATCTCATCCTCTGTCGTCCCCTTCTCCTCCCGCCCTCAATCCCTCCCAGCATCAGGGTCTTTTCCAATGAATCAATTCTTCGCATGAGGTGGCCAGAGTACTGGAGTTTCAGCTTTAGCATCATTCCTTCCAAAGAAATCCCAGGGCTGATCTCCTTCAGAATGGACTGGTTGGATCTCCTTGCAGTCCAAGGGACTCTCAAGAGTCTTCTCCAACACCACAGTTCAAAAGCATCAATTCTTCGGCGCTCAGCCTTCTTTACAGTCAAACTCTCACATCCATACATGACCACGGGAAAAACCATAGCCTTGGCTAGACGGACCTTTGTTGGCAAAGTAATGTCGCTGCTTTTTAATATGCTATCTTGGTCATAACTTTCCTTCCAAGGAGTAAGTGTCTTTTAATTTCAGGCCTGCAATCACCATCTGCAGTGATTTTGGAGCCCAGAAAAATAAAGTCTGACACTGTTTCCACTGTTTCCCCATCTATTTGCCATGAAGTGATGGGACCAGATGCCATGATCTTCGTTTTCTGAATGTTGAGCTTTAAGCCAATTTTTTCACTCTCCTCTTTCACTTTCATCAAGAGGCTTTTGAGTTCCTCTTCACTTTCTGCCATAAGGGTGGTGTCATCTGCATATCTGAGGTTATTGATATTTCTCCTGGCAATCTTGATTCCAGCTTGTGCTTCTTCCAGCCCAGTGTTTCTCATGATGTACTCTGCATATAAGTTAAATAAGCAGGGTGACAATTAACAGCCTTGACGTACTCCTTTTCCTATTTGGAATCAGTCTGTTGTTCCATGTCCAGTACTAACTGTTGCTTCCTGACCTGCATATAGGTTTCTCAAGAGGCAGGTCAGGTGGTCTGGTATTCCCATCTCATCGGCAAGTACTTCAAGGCAAATTGAATTCTTCTAGCCTAGTGTTGTCCAATAAAGGTATAATGTAAGTTACATATATAATTTAAAAAATTTGACAGCCAAATTACAAAAGGAAAGAGAAATGGATGGACTTAATTTTAATAATACAATCTACTTAGCTCAGTGTACCCAAAATATTGTATTTCAACACATAATCAATCTAAAAAATATCAATGAGGTACTTTACATTCTTTCTTCACACTAAGTCTTTGAAATCTAGTATGCATTTTTTGCTTACAGCACATCTGAATTTCAGCAGGCCACATTTCAATTTTTCAGTAGCTACCTGTGACCACAAACAGGGCAGTTTTGGACATTAAAAGGTTAAGCCTGTAAGATGCTATCTTAAATAAAGTACACCCAAATATAATAGGTCATCAGATGGAAATACGTACACCTACAAATAATTGTTGCCAAGACAGAAGTGTGTTGAATATAAAGCTCTTGATTTGTCAGTAATTCTATGCGTTAAGAAACAGTTTTTCCTTTGACGCCAAACTATCCTTAAAGGACAGCATTGTAATTCAGTTGACAAAGAAATATACATATTTGGAGGTGAAATGTTTCCATGCCATCCATGTTGAAATTTGAGCAGCTTTCCTAAGCATTATATTCCCTTGATTTTGAGATACGCTCTTCATATATCAACATTTATGAACACAGAACACATCTTACACAATGAATGTGTACATTATTATAGTTGTACTTCTTTTTTCTTAAACTTTATGTCCTTCTTAACTCAGAAGGTGTTGTTGGATATTGTGCGGTTGTGTTTATGAGAATATGTTTCAGCACTTGAGAGATGCATTCCTTAGAGTTTTTATGGACGATCAGAACTAAAAGGTGGAAACAGGCAAATAAACAGGGGAATTAACTTGGTAAGCAAAGGTGAAGGAGATACAAGACAGCTTTTAATTCCAGCTCCACTTCAGTCTCAGGGAATATAAGTGAGTAAGATCTTATGGTACTTGACCTTGTTAATATCTACATACTGTTCTGCAGAGGCTGCTGGACTGAAATTTCCCGTTTTTATGGTAGAAGAGTTAGCAATGTCTGGATGATGAATGTATTCTCTAAAAAGACACCATAATAACAGCTCATCTTGTGTATTTTCTGCGGCTTCCCAGGTGGTATTCGGTGGTAAAGAACCTGCTTGCCATTGCAGGAGATGTGGGTTCAATCTCTGGGTCAGGAAGATCCCCTGGAGGAGGGCATGGCAACCCACTCCAGTATTCTTGCCTGGAGAATCCCATGGACAGAGGAGCCTGGTGGGCTACAGTCCATAGAGTCGCAAAGAGTTGGACACGACTGAGGCGACTTATCATGCGTGCAGTGTGTTTGCTGCACCACTGCCTTCCTCCAGGAGTCATTGAGAGTGGCTGGCCTACATTCACATAAAAGCAAAACTAGACCCTCAGTGAATTTGTTCTATTAGACCAAGCTCTAAATCCCTTTAGGCAAGAGAGATAAAGGAGCCAAGGAAAAGATGGTCAGGACACAGAGCCAAATTTACAGTTCATTCTAAGTCTATTTGAATTACTTAAAATTATTCATCTTTTTTGGTAATAGTTCAACTCCTATTAGTTTTTATAATCTCACATTTGTCTTTTGGAGAATTCAAAACATTTTAAAAAATATCAATTCCAATAATATTGCATGCAAAGGTAAATAAGCAATTAGAATCATTACAACATCAAGCTTGGTGAAAATACATTATCATAACCCTGCTGCTGCTGCTGCTGCTGCTAAGTCACTTCAGTCATGTCCAACTCTGTGCGACCCCAGAGACGGCAGCCCACCAGGTTCCCCCATCCCTGGGATTCTCCAGGCAAGAATACTGGAGTGGGTTGCCATTTCCTTCTCCAATGCATGAAAGTGAAAAGTGAAAGTGAAGTCGTTCAGTCGTGTCCAATGACTGACACCATGAACTGAGTCCTTTCATGTTTCCATCTCTTTATTGGAACTGGTACAACAGAAGAAGCTCAAGATTAACAGGGCGTGAGGACACAATGAGAATTTACTCCACAGATTTGTTAGAGAGTGGACAGAGAGACCAGGTTCAGTCTGCACATACAGAAGAGAATAAATAAATATCATAACCCTAGTGTCTATTTATTCTCTTGTCTCTTATGACATCTCTCTGATGTCAATGGCATCAGAGAACTCAGGGTGCCTGACTCTGATTAAGAATTCTTCTGTTGGAAGGCGATCCTCTTATAAGGGTCAGGGCCCAGAGTCCACATGATTGCCTCATGCTCCCTGTGTTTATGTCCAGCTAACAGGATGCAAGCAGAGAACTTCTGGTGTGAAGACTCCTCTGGAGGAGTCAAGAAGGAGTATATGCCTCCCTGCAGGGAGAGTTATGCTCTCTTGTGTTTAATGGTTGTGGTGGGGAGAAAGGGGTTGTTTTTGGTTATTGTTCATTTTATTTTGACATTGCAAGAGAAGAAGACACTGCAAACACTTCCTTTTGCTTATTTCCTCGTGAAGATCCAACACAATTTCTACAACCAGCCTTTTCCAGGGGGCTCACCCAGAATTGATGGCAAAGAGTTGATATCCTTAGCTGTGGCTTCGATATTAGAGAGCTCTCTAGATGGATCCCACCCCCCATCCTTTAGTTTCTGCTGCTTGATGGATATTTGGTCACACTTGTCAGCTAAAAATGGAATTACAGACATGTAGGAATTTGTCTGAGCAAACTCTAGGAGATTGTGAAGGACAGGGAAGCCTGGTGTGCTGCAGTCCGTGGGGTCGCAAGGAATCAGATATGACTTTGTGACTGAACAACAAGGAATGTGTGACGTTTTAACCCACATAGGGCCTTCTGATATTAATATACCATCAGATGCCTTTGCTCATCTTTCAGTTCAGTACAGTTGCTCAGTTGTGTCCAACTCTTTGCGACCCCAGGTACTGCAGTATACCAGGCTTCCCTATCCATCACCAACTCCTGGAGCTTGCTCAAACTCGTGTCCATTGAGTCAGTGATGCCATCCAACCATCTCATCCTCTGTCATCCCCTTTGCCTTTTGCCTTCAATCTTTCCCAACATCAGGGACTTTTCCAATGAGTCAGTTCTTCGCATAAGGTGGCCAAAGTATTAGAGCTTCAGCTTCAGCATCAATCCTTCCAATGAATATTTAAGACTGATTTCCTTTAGGATAGACTGGTTTGAAATCCTTGCTGTCCAAGGGACTCTCAAGAGTCTGCTCCAACACCACAGTTCAAAAGCATCAATTCTTCATTTCTTAGCTTTCATTATGGCCCAACTCTCACATCCATACACGCCTACTGGAAAAACCACAGCTTTGACTAGACGGACCTTTGTCGGCAAGGTAATGTCTCTGCTTTTTAATATGCTGTCTAGGTTGGTCATAGCTTTTCTTCCAGGGGGCAAGCATCTTTTAATTTCGTGATTGCAGTCCCTGTCCTCAGTGACTTTGGAGCCCAAGAAAATAAAGTTTGTCACTGTTTGCATTGTTACCCCATCTATTTGCCATGAAGTGATGGGGTCAGATGCCATAATATTCGTTTTTTGAATGTTGAGTTTTAAGCTAGCTTTTTCACTCTCCACTTTCACTCTCATCAAGAGGCTTTTTAGTTGCTCTTCGCTTTCTGCCATAAAGGTGGTGTCATCTGCATATCTGAGATTATTGATATTTCTCCCAGCAATCTTTATACCAGCTTGTGCTTTATTCAGGCTGGCATTTCACATGATGTACTCTGCATATAACTTAAATAAGCAGGATGACAATATACAGCCTTGACGTACTCCTTTTCCAATTTGGAACCAGTCTGTTGTTCAATGTCCAGTTATAACTGTTACTTCTTGACTTGCGTACAGATTTCTCAGGAGGCAGGTAAGGTGGTCAGGTATTCCCATCTCTTGAAGAATTTTCCAGTTTGTTGTGATCCACACAATCAAAGGAAGTAGATGTTTTTCTGGAACTCTCTGCTTTTTCTATGATCCAACAGGTGTGGCAATTTGATCTCTGATTCCTCTGCCTTTTCTAAATCCATAGGTGATGTGAAATACGATAGTTTTCCCAACCAAACTGTCTAAATCCTTTACCACAGGCCTCCCCCCACCCCCGAATTGAGAGAGAAAGAGAAAATTCTATCTGAATCAAAATTACTGGTTTTGAAGAGTCATATAGGGAAAGCGACAAATGTGAAATGCTCAAACATTGATTCCCTGGTCAGTGGATCAACAAATAGAAAACACTGACCATAGAACAGTGGCTGAAGTGCAGAAAAATAGTTTACTTGTCCACTTCTAGCATAGCTTTTGTCGGTTCTGGCCAAACTCTGCCCCTCCCTGAACCTGGAGCTTCTGTCTTTAAAATGGAAGGTAATTGCCCAGGGGCGGTTGGAACTCACAGTTACACCCCGTGATGAGTGAGGTCATGTTAATAAAGCCCTTGGAAAGAAAAGCAACGTGAAAGAGCAGGGCTATTACCGTTCCAAGATTATTTTATAAAAGTGAACCACCTTGAGTTCTGCACGATGATTAACAAGCTATTAGGGCCAAGTTATTGATTCTTCTGTCTTTAGAGTAGCTAATGCAGTGCATATCAACAGGCCACAGACCCCAAAATAAGCTTTCCTTCTTCCTGTGTGTCTGTGCCCTGTGATGATGCTTTCCTTGGGAAAAAGCAAATCATTTAACATACACAGTGGGGCATCTTCATCTTGCAGGTGCTTAGAGAGAGGAAAGAAAAATACAACTAAATTGATGTGTGTTTCTTTTGGTTTTTTTTTCTGATTTACAAAGATTAATACAGATACATGGAAGAATCAAGACATAAAAAGTAGAAGGATAAAAGTAAGACATCATTCCAGATTCGTTTACTCTGAAGTAGCTAGTGTTTGTATGCCATGCACATGATCCACTTACATATTAACCATGTTGTTTTATAACTTTCCTGCTCTACTCCTCACAAATAACAATATCATGGGTGATTTCTCCTGTCAGTTAGATATCAATATTGTTTTCATCTGCAAAATATTTCATAGGTGGTATGTTGTTGTTTAGTTGCTAAGTCGTGTCCGACTCTGCAAGCCCATGGACTGTAACCTGCCAGGTTCCTGTCCGTGATTTCTCAGGCAAGAATACTGGAGTGGGTTGCCTGTTCTTCCTCCAGGGGATCTTCCCAACCCAGGGATTGAACCCACATCTTCTGCTTTGGCAGGTGGTTTCTTTACTACTGAGCCACCTGGAAAGCCCTATAGATGGTATATACTATTTGCTAAACCATTTAATCTCCTGTGGATGGATGCTGTGGGTGTTTACAGCATTTTTGCCCTCTTAACAGTGTTCTGATGAATCTCATGCACACATCTTTGAGCTCTTGACCAATTTTCCCACTGTGATAAACCCCTGGGTGTGGACTTAGTCAGTGAAAAGACTTGGAGATGATGTATTTTTAAACATTTCACCCATCTACCCACCAAAAGGTTCACACCAGATTCCTTCCCACCTATGCTGTAATAGCCTGCCGGCTTGCCCTCAGCCTTGCCAACACGGGGTATTGTCAGTGTCTTTGATCTTTGCAGGACTGATAGGGGAATGGAATGTCTGATGATTTTACATTACATTCTAGGCATGGCGTATCAGACTATAACTGAATACAGTTGTTATGTGTCGGGGACCTGGTTTAACTCATAGCACACTGTTTGCATCTGTGTAATAACTGACGATGATATAATGAAGCTTTCCTGTCGTTTTGAAAAAGCAGCCAAACTTTCACGTGGTTTAAATTACTTACTCATTCACACTCCCAATGTACTAGATCATCAGGGAAGCCCTTTGGAGATGCCCCCAGTGACCCAGTGCAAGTGGTTAGCTGCACTTCTCTACAAAGGAGAGATTGTTCTGACCCAAAGACCACCCTCAAGAGAACCATCTTGGAAGGAGCCCTGCTCTACAACTGAGATTGCTCCACTGGGTGGCCTTTGCCTTCAGCAGTAATATTTTCACAGTTTTGACATGTTTTAAAGCTTATTGTCTTCAGGACCAGGACAGGTAATTGAGGAGCCCTCACACTTCATCAGAAGCATTTCATCTTTCTCACACAGCCACACACAAGGCAACATATTTCTCTTTTCACTGACAGATTATGCTGAAATTTACTAGGCCTGGTCAACATGAAAGCAAACACATGTTTGGGCAAAGATTCAAATAATTCAAAGCCATAGGGTCAGCGTTATTCTAATACAAAAGTTAGGACTTTCCCCTCTTCTGACTGCCCAAGAGGCCAAGTCCTCAATACACACACACACACACACACACACACACACACACACACCAGCGTTTTTCATTTTTCTTTGTTTAAAAATATTGTTTTCAAATATTGGATTCAGTTTTGTTTTTTTATGAAGACACCTGTGATTAGTTTACACTGAATTACCTTCTGGCAAGTTCATC
>NW_011494677.1:6072345-6099673 GCF_000754665.1 Bison bison bison | reverse complement strand
TTTAAACCCTGCCATTAAACCCTGCCATAACATATTTTCCTCAAATCCCTTTAAGAGAGTAGCATAATGAGGAATAAGAAATTATCTTGAGCCAGTATTGGGACGCCTGGTATCTGGACGTCTGCAAGTGTATGATTTCTGCTCAGTTCCTCAGCCCTCTTTCTAGATAGCCATCCAGCAGTGACTGACCCTGATCACGCAGCTGACTTGGGCCGGATGTCCATACGCCCTACTGTGTGTTTCTAATTACTTACTGTGCTTGAGAGTGCACACTGTCTGCTGCCGTCTATTCCTTAAGCTTCTATGTCCTTTGTTTCCTTCCAGTATTTGTGACTTCCACAATCCATTACACAAACTTGACACTGAAGGGCAGTGTGAGTAGGGCACACTAGCTTCTAAAGCTGAGAAGTCCCACACCAGCCAGGAGATGGGTCATCATTACCATTTGAAAGATGCCATATTCCTCCCTAGTCCTGCTGGCCCAATACACTTCACTCTCAGTTTCTCAAACATCCTTCCTTGAGAGTTAACAAAAGGTACTTTTCTTAAGGTTCAGTTAGATCAGAAACACTGATTATCAATTTTGTGGTTAGGCATCAGGAAAATCATTGACATGAAGATCAAGATGAGACCTTTTAATGCAAAGAGCATGTTGAGTGGATCAAGGGACTTGGTTTAAGTCCTAGCTTTGCCTCTTATTAGTTTTAGAATCTTGGGTGATTCAATTCACATATTTGAGTGTTAGTTTTTTCATCTGTAAGCTGTAGTGAAGATAAATGAGGTCCTATATGGCTGTGCCTGGCCTGGCATAATATTTGGGCAATGGCACCCCACTCCAGTACTTTTGCCTAGAAAATCCCATGGACAGAGGAGCCTGGTAGGCTGCAGTCCATGGGGTCGCTAGAGTCAGACACGACTGAGAGACTTCACTTTCACTTTTCACTTTATGCATTGGAGAAGGAAATGGCAACCCACTCCAGTGTTCTTGCCTGGAGAATCCCAGGGACGGGGGAGCCTGGTGGGCTGCCGTCTATGGGTCACACAGAGTCGGACACAACTGAAGCGACTTAGCAACAGCAGCAGTAGATATTTATTAAGAAGTAGCTGTTGTCGTGATTTATCCCTTCACAGCTTTACATTTATGTGATTGACTACCAGTAGCATTTCTCTAACCCATCTTGACTAGCCAGGTACTACTAAATGTAAAAGACATCAAATGAAATGATCCTATCTTAGCTGCAAAGAAAAGTCTAAAAGAAAACATCTAAATGCATCTCTTTTGGGTGGCATTTGCATCAGTAGCCAACAGCCACAAAATAAGTGTTTTGGGGCAGAAGATGGAACGTCAGTTTTCTTAACAGCTGTAGTATTCATTTATTGAAGTATAGTTGATTTACAATGTTGTATTTATTTCTGGTGTACAGCAAAGTATTCAGTTATATATATATATATGTATGTATGCATGTATATATTCTTTATAAAATTCTTTTCCATTATGGTTTATCACAATATATTGAATGGAGTTCCCTGTGCTATACAGTTAGACCTTGTTGTTTATCTGTTCTGTGTGTAATAGTCGGCATCTGCTAATCCCAGGACAAACTAGGACACACTCCTAGCCCTTTCTTCCCATGTGCCTCCACAACCACAAGTCTGTTTTCTGGCTGTGAGTCTGTCTCTGCTTTATAGGTAAGTTCATTTGTGTCATATTTTAGATTCAAGACACAAGTGACATCACATAGTGTTTGTCTCTCTTTCTGACTTACTTCACTTAGTATGATATTCTCTAGGTCCATCCATTTTACTGCAAATGGCATTATTTCTTTTTCATGACTGAGTAGTATTCCATTGTGTAATTCACATCCTCTTTATTCATCTGTCTGTTGACGAACATTTAGGTTGTTGCCATGTCTTGGCTATTATAAATAGCCAAGCTCCTGTGGACACTGGGGTGCATGCATCTTTTTGAATTATAGTTTTGGTTGGGACCTATTTAGAAAATAATAGTTCTATATCCATATTGATTTTTTTTTCAGTTTTATTGAGATGTAACTGACATACATACTGTATAAGTTTAAAGTGTATAGCATAACTTAACCTGCATTGCAAAATGATTACCACAATTAAACTTAGCTGAGATCCACCATGTTATACTGATACAAGGGGGAAAAAAAAAAAAGCAAGGGGAGAATTGTGGTGTTTTTTTAACCTGTGAAGAGAACTCAAGATTTATTCTCTTAGCAACTTGCAACTATACTGTATTAAATTTCTACATTTCTTACATAAATCTAAGGGGAGATGTGTAGGCCATTAGTGAGTGTGATATTACCAGGATGACAATCTGATTTGCAATTGTTAGTATGGCTAAAGTTGTCTGATTTAGATCAGAGGTTAACACCCTACAGCCCACAGGCCAAAACCACCTGCTTCCATCTGTTGTAAATAAAGTTTTATTGAAACACAATCATTTATTTACATCTATGGCTGCTTTCATACTATCATGGCAGAGTTGTTCAATTGCAGCAGAGGCCCAGAGACTATATTGCCCACAAAGCTGAAAATGTGTATCTGTCCTTTTACGGAAAACAACTGATTTAGTCAACCCTTGATTTAGATGATAGTAGCATTGTTTCTGATTAAATAAGTAGTGACTAGTACTGGCATGTAAAGTTCCGACTACTTAAGGCCTGGGAAAAACTATGTGGAAATATATTGATTAGCAATGATTCTTATGTGGATACATACAGAGGTAGGATTGGAAGCTAGAAGATGTGACTGAAGTCCTTTCCACGAGAAATACTGTCTGTCTCTGGCCAGGTCACAGTGGGTTGTTATTGTTGTTTAGTTGCTAAGTTGTGTCCAGCCCCGTGGACTGGAGCACACCAATCTCCTCTGTCCATTGGACTTTCCAGACAAGACTACTGGAATGGGTTGCCATTTCCTCCTCCAGGGTATCTTCCTGACCCAGGGATCAAACCCCTGGCTCCTACATTGGCAGGCAGATTCTTTACTACTGAGCCACTTACGAAGCCCCAGAGTGGGTACAGCCTGATCAAAATCAGTCCATCATGTGTCTAAGGAAACAGGATTATGACTACGTAATGGCTATAGAGAAATATAAAAGCATTTTCTACAAGTGTTATGCTAGGTGAGAAATATTTAATTAGTAAGAACAATAAGAGTGTATTTTGTATTGAGAGGATCTGTTTTGGAGCCCAGACCAAGTAGACTGTACCTCAAAAAATTAAAGGTCAGTTTAGGTGATTTCATTTAGGGGGAAAGTTTATGAAATCACAACGTGACAGATTTCCAGTGAAGAGATAGGAAAAAATGTTCATCCATCACCATGGGTTGCCGTGAACTACCTGCATGGATTTTTAAAGTGTTGTGTCCAGGATGGATGAGTGCAGGCTTATGTGTACCCCATAAAAGGAAAAAGACCTGACTCATGATCAGAAACAGAAAATGTCGTTCAGATGTTTGAAACCCTTCTGACGCAAAAATATTGTGTAATCCATAAACAATTCTTTGTGAGTGTTTTAGTTCATCATATGTCTAGAATATAGGATTCACTAGCTCCCTTCATGTACAAAACAATTGCTCCAGGGCGTGTTTATCTGTTGTTAAGTAATAAACATTATCCTAGAGGATGTTTAAGTTTGTGAAAAAGATGAATTCGTCAAATACGTACATGGAAATGCAATCGAGGCCCTTTTCTGTCTGATCACCACCTTCCACTCCCCATGCCCCCGCACACGTGCACCCTGCCTTCCCACCCTGTGACCTGTGACGCGAGCTGCAACATCTCTGGGGCCCACAAAGCCTATGCCTGGGATAAGCTTCCCTTTCAAGCTCCTATCAGGCTTTCAGCATGGGCTTTGAAGAGATAGTGACATGACTGGGCTCTGACATACACCATAAAGTCAGCCCAGCAGAAGCAAGTGGAAGATTCTACTTGCCCGATAAAAATCAGTTGCTGTTTCCTGTCTTGAAGACGAAAGTTGAGCAAATGAAAGGTCATCTGTGTTTATATTAACAATGCAACAGCTACGCTGCCTTTTCGCAACAACATCGGATCATTATTTATCCACTTATCTTTTTTTTTTCATCATTCCTTTGAACTGCCTGCGTTTGCTTATCATGATATTTCTGAGTCTATAAACAGCCCAAGTATAGCTGTTCTATTTCTCTAAATAGAGTCTTAGGTCATTTTATTATCCAAGGTTATAAGTCATCGGAATGCCCCCATCTGCTGTGCCTCCCATCTGGGGTAGGTTTAACTCTTTCAGATGATGGAAAATCTAGGAAAGCCATTGTGATGTTAGTTACTTTTTCCTACCACGTTGTTTTCCAGTGTATCATTTTCCATAAAAAAAAAAAAAGAAAAAAACTCAAGGAAGTCATTAAATATTTCTCTTTCTTTAGAAATGGCATTAAATGTGATGGCTTCTCTCCCTTCACTTACTGCTCTTTATGGTTTTCTATAGCCCTGATTATTTTCCCCTGGGAGCACAGCCACTCAGAGCTTCTTTTTACCAACTCAGAGAAACCTTTAAAGATGCCTTTCCAGGGCCTCATGGGCAAATCTCTGTAGCAGAGGAGCTGTGAGTGGGGCAAAGAGACAAAGGCTGGTTAGCCCAACAACCTTGTCCATCTGCCATCCTTTTAGATGTCATTACATACATATAGCTGGTTAGATTTTCTTACATGAGCATTTTGGGGGTAACAGCACATTGGTAGACCTGTTTTCAATCCATTTGATTACCTTCAATTTGATAGCTCCTTCAGCAGTGATGAAAAAGTGAGCAATGAGGTTTTGATGAATCCCAATTTATCAACTGACTATGAGATACTTCAAATGTGTGAGGCAGGATAATGTCTCTTTCAGTCATCTGTTGGAGAAAGATGCTCAACAGCAAAGGAACTAAACAGTGTTTACTTATATTGATGAGCTTATATACAAAATAGGAATGGAGACAGATTCAACCACACTGCTGTTTTCCTCCAAGTTATCTTTCTCAGCTGGAGCAGGTTAGATTGTTCCATGGCAACAAAGTACTCCAAAATTTGGCAGTTTGCAAACAACCAAAGTTTATATTCCAATTATACTACATGCCCAGTAGTTAGCAGGGAGTTCTGCTCCATGGTATTTTGTCTGAAAGGCCCACAGTGGTGGAGGAATCTCTTAATACCAACGTGTATTACATCAAACACATTGGTGGACTATCAATACAAGTTATGACTTAAACTTCTACCTGGGAATCACTTCCACTCTCCTGTCTATTTCCGCAGAAGTGAAGGCCAATCCAAGTCTGATGTTAGTGTCTTGGGAAAATATAATTAACCCCCCATGAAGGGAAGCAGGTAGGAGTGAATCACAGTAAAATCCACCACTCCCTCAATCCCAATATCTTTTCTTCATTTGAGCAATTTCTTCTCTTTTTTTTTAACCTTTATAGATCCCTCTTAAAACATCAATCAGGAAACAGTGCTTATGGACATCAGCTTCACTGGTTCTAAAGCAAGGGTTTCACTGTTGGAATGTGTAGTGTGACCTTGTTAGCAGATATCAACCTGAGACTTAAATGAATAACCTGGTTTTAGGACAGGCACCATCCACAGAACTACAGGATTTTCTGCTTGATGGTTCCACACTTACGCACAAGAGGAGAACCCTCTTCACGAAAAGGACCAGAGCTCCTGTCTACTCTATCAGCTGCTGGATTCCTCTAATAAGTTACCAGAACCAGGGACCCAGTAACTACTACTCAGCCAGTCCACAGAACCTGTGCGTATGACAGCACCCTGGTAGTTCCCAAGGACCACATCACTCCGTGATGGAAACTCAGCTTGTTTCAGCAACAGTAATGGGTTTTCTTGGACCCCTCAGCTCACCTGAAGATGTCTCTTGGTTGGATCTGTCCTGTCTCTGGGGCAGTTGGTTCAAGACAAGAGAAATGTCTACAGACTGTCTCATACCAGGTAAGTTAATTATTTTTGTTTGGCTTTGGGCATAGGACCTAGTCATATTTCATCCACTCTTAGAAAGCTTAGATTAGTATTACATATGGAAGCTCATTTATTCCATTCAGTGGGTTTAGGTTTTCCAAATGATCATTGGCTGTGTTGACACCAGGGTATAACCTTATGCAAGTCAGCAGAGTGATATTGGACCTTAGTGATCTAACAATGAAAGTGGAAGGAAATGTGTGTATTTTTTTTTCCCCAAAAAAATAACTAAAGAAAAAGTTGTATGTTTTACAACACGAATGGGATCAGCAATATACAGAATATTTATCCAGAGTTTCTCTTCTCTTTGCGTTATAGAATGATGGAGCCCAAACAGGGAAATTGGCCAGAAGTAGCAATGGCTTCATGCTTGGTGAAGTGGACCAAAGTGAGACAGTAAATGTTTTGAGATTCTGGCTTCCTTGCCAGAATTCTTGCCCCACCATAAACATCCATGCCCTCCTTTTACCATGTTGGCCCAAACATAATGAGGCCTTCTGCCCACTGGCGGTACATCGCCTGCTATCTGCTGATTACTAATGCTAGAAAATACCTAGACCCTTGGGCAATAACTTATGCAGATATGTGTGTGTCTAATTATAGGGAAATTGTTAGTACATGACTTGGACTAGAGATACACAATTAATAATCTAGGCAGAAGTAAAGCTTTGTTTTCCAATGCAAGAAAATGAGAACTTCATTTTAATCATTTTTTTCCCTTTCTCTCTCTGTTTGTCTGTTTTGATACCCATGCATGAAACATCATAAACTGCAATAGAAGAAGTTCTTACAATGTGGCCATTTCTTCTCAGACATCGGACCTACTACATCTGTTTCCTGGATTCCCATCCATCCACTTCCTGTCTGTCCAGAATTCTGTGTCCTTATCATTGTTCATTATGGTCGTCATGTACATTTTAAAAGAACAAATGTAAATTAATTAAAGTTTATTATTTCAAGTATATATCTACATGGTGTCTGTGCATAATTTTTTGTTTTTCCTAATCTTTTTTTCTTGCAGGTCAAATAACTTAAGTCTGAGAGTGACCTGTGTGTATGGAAATTGAATGCTCTGTAGGTTCCATTGGGCAAGGAAGTTGCTTAGTGAAATCACATAGTCCCATTCTTGACTGTACTACCATAACTTGCATTTTCAAATCAGCGTGTCTCCAGCCTTAGGACAGTGCTACTATTACTGTTGGCAGATTTTGCAACTTAATTTTGACTCATTTAATGAACCACATTAAATCACCTGCAGCCACATGAATTCCCTTTCAAGTGATGAGAGCTACAGTCTTCTTCAAGATGCCCTTTAAAAATAAAGTTATTTACTTATTTGTTTGGCTGCTCTGGGTCTTACTTGCCGCACACAGTACCTTCACTGCATCATGCATGAAACTGAAACGTTTCAGTGCACACTCCCTGTAGTTGTGACAAAAAGGCTCAATAGTTGCTGCACATGGTCTTCGTTTATCCAGGGCATGTGGGATCTTAGTTGCTGGACCAGGGATCAAACCCACGTCCCCTGTGTTTCAAGGCAGATTCTTAACCACTGGACCACCAGAGAAGTCCTCACAATGCCCTTAAGAATCCTGAATTTCTTGAATATAGAATTATTTCTTCTTACCAACGAAGCAGGGGATGTTGTAATATTCCATCTACTTCATTGTGCTTAAGGAGAAATCTAGTAACATATCTATGAGTGGCAATGAATGATATGATCTGCGTTCTCCTAGGACAAACCTGGATGATGGTTAAAGAACACATGGGCACAGCCTCAGTGAGTAATGGGAGCTTGAAGGTTCTGGGTGAGGTTAGGGGTAGCTATAGAGAAAGTCTGCTATAGGAGCATTTCTGTTCAAACTCAGGACTGAAATGCCTCCCAGTAGCCCCCTCTACACACACTTTTTTGGTAGTATCTGGCAACTTGCATTGTCATATTATGTTCATCACTGAAAATGTGGACATGCTTTTCTTTTTTTCAGTAAATAATGTGTTAACAGCAAAACTGTTACAGAGGCGTTCAAGTAGAGGTCCTCAGAAATACCTGTTTCCAAGGTCAGACCCCACCTGGAAAGGGGGTCTCCATATACCCCAGCCTAGACTTATTTTGTATTTTATTAGTCTATCACTATCTCAGATTGTTTTTATTCCATCACTTATTTTACAAAAGAAAAGAAAAGAAAAATAAACTTGATTAGGTGACACCATATTTGCTCTGATTATCCTCACAAACGTAAATGTTTGAACTTTGTCAGTGGGAATAATGTTTACCTTACAGGATTATTAAGCAGGCTAAAATAAATGCCACAAGTACCTAAAAGGTATTACTTCACAAATGGTAAATATTACTGTTTATTAGCTTAGTATGTTGCCCTTCCCCAAAACATTTGTGTTTTAAAGGACGGCAAGTAACCAAACCAAGGTTAAAGCAGTGAATTTCTTTTTTTTTTTTTTTCTGTTTTTAAAATATAAATTTATTTTAATTGGAGGCTAATTACTTTACAATATTGTATTGGTTTTGCCATACATCAACATGAATCCACCACAGGTGTACACATGTTCCCAATCCTGAACCCCCCTCCCACCTCCCTCCCTGTACCATCCCTCTGGGTCATCCCAGTGCACCAGCCCCGAGCATCCTGTATCCTGCATCGAACCTGGACTGGCGATTCGTTTCACATATGATATTATACATGTTTCAATGCCATTCTCCCAAATCATCCCACCCTCTCCCTCTCCGATAGGGTCCAAAAGATTGTTCTATACATCTATGTCTCTTTTGCTGTCTCGCATACAGGGTTATCATTACCATCTTTCTAAATTCCATATATATGCGTTCAGTTCAGTTCAGTTCAGTCGCTCAGTCGTGTCTGACTCTTTGCAACCCCATGAATCGCAGCACGCCAGGCCTCCCTGTCCATCACCAACTCCTGGAGTTCACTCAGACTCACGTCCATCGAGTCAGTGATGCCATCCAGCCATCTCATCCTCTGTCGTCCCCTTCTCCTCCTGCCCCCAATCCCTCCTAGCATCAGGGTCTTTTCCAATGAGTCAGCTCTTCGGATGAGGTGGCCAAAGTACTGGAGTTTCAGCTTCAGCATCATTCCCTCCAAAGAAATCCCAGGGCTGCTCTCCTTCAGAATGGACTGGTTGGATCTCCTTGCAGTCCAAGGGACTCTCAAAAGTCTTCTCCAACACCACAGTTCAAAAGCATCAATTCTTGGGTGCTCAGCCTTCTTCACTGTATTGGTGTTTCTCTTTGAGGTGAATGAAACTGGAGCCTATTATACAGAGTGAAGAAAGCAGTGAATTTCTGGTTGTGGAATTGTCCTCTTCTGTTTCCAGGAAAGGTAGATTTTGGCAGGATGCATGTATGCAAGGTGGGCCTCTTGGAAGGCACCTGGTATACCTCTCATCATTAGGGAGCCCTGGGCCCAACCCACTAAAGATAGAAAATTCAAGGACAACATGATAGGCATCAAAACAAATAACATATATTGATAACAATTAAATGTGTTGATATTTAGTGATATATTGATAAATAGATGACGATTATGCACGAAACAGGTTCTCATCTTGTTTTACATGTATTCATTTACTTAATTCTCTCAACAACCCTATTAAGTAAGCCCCGTTCATTAACCTCATTTTACAAATAAGGAAACAGAAACTTAGAGGGCTTACGTGATTTGCTGAAGCCCATAGAGTCATCTGAAGGATTTGATTCCGATTTTTCCAGTCCTTGCCTTTTCCACGATATCACACGATATTTAATATTAATTGTGCTGTCCACTCTTCCTGGGCTGACCCTGGATATTCTTGGCAGATCTCATTTAGGGGAGGAGGCATTTTCAGTGGTGGTCAGTTAAACAATGATTAAATTTAATTTATGGACTTAAGCCAAAGGGAAGTGGAAAGAATGGGATGACTGTGTTTCAGGGGAAAGATTTGTTATATTTGTGGTCATCGTCTACAACAGTGTATATATCCCTGAGAGGATGTCAGAAGGTGAGGCCAGAGCGGGGTGGTAGCTCATCGTGTATGCTGTCTGCCCACAGAGCTGTGTCAACGTGGACGGCCAGAGTGCGGGGAGTGAAAATTCCTTCCGGTGGGCTGGGAAAGACATATTAAGGCTCTGTTTCCTACCACCTTTATTTGAGGACCAAGCAGCCCAGCATCGATTGGAAGGGACATGTGATGAGGTGTCAGAATGAGAAAGTCTCTAAAGGAGGTTCCAACAGACTCCCCAACCCCTGCAATTAGGAAGGAGGTGATAAGGGACCAAAAGGTTAGGGGAGAGATTAGAAATGCAGGCAATTCTTACCAGGCTCGTGGCGGAAAGATGAGATACGTCCAGTAGCAGAGCTGTGGAAACTATTAGAAACGGAGCTAATTGCAGCCTTTTTAGCATACTTCGGGAAATGGAGGGCATTTTTCCCCTTTGGGGCTTGTAGTTTTTCCAATTGTCCTTGTTCAGGAAAGGGTTCATTCTTTGAGCCGTGTTGCCTCGTGCTCTGATTTCTCAACTCCACGAAGGGGAATAATTAGAGATTCATAGTGAACCAAAATAGAAAAGGCTAAATGCGTGTAGCAGAGAAGTGGAAAATGTTCTGTCTTGTAAATTGTATTGTTCCAGTTCCTGGCAACAGGAAGGAGCGGTTCTCACCTATGCAACTCTGAATGGATGTTAGAACTCACCCCTCTTTTCAGCCGGCCAATTTTCAGTCTCAGTGGTTGATACTGGGATCAGGAAGGGTCCTAAGTTTGGTCAAGAGTAAGAAGAATTTCCGATAGCATAGACACCTTTTCTCCCTGGGGTTGAGAGATGGATGACCTTCCCTACACATCATAGCTGTATCCCAGTTTTAGAATGTTTCTTGTTGTTAAAACTTGGGCATTTTTCAATGTTTTAATCTACTGAGAACCTTTTATGAATCAGGCACTGAGCTAGTTATTCACATGTTATTCATTCAGAACAACTGGTCTTGAGCAACCACAGTATGTCAGGCACAACCCTGGAATGCTGAGAGCACCATGCTGTCTCTTAATTCCAGAAAATAAAGAGGAGAATGGCCACCTATTTTACAAGTGAAAAAAATCCAGGATTCAGAGGAGTGACATTCACAGAGTTGTGCAGTTAACATGTGACAGATGGGAATCAAACTATTAGGAATTCTCTAACTTACTGAACTCTTAATGCCTCCAGAAGCCCAGATCAAGACCTATTCCTGGATCCCCTGTCCTGGAGCAGGACTTTCCAGTGCCCAGGCTCCTAGACTTTGTTGTCTCATTCTGTTCTCTTTTCACCACTGCAACTTAGGCTAAAGCCTCAGTTGCTGATACTCTCTGCCTCCCAGAGTGACAGTGACCTAATCTGACAACAAAATTTAAAGGGATGAGGCTAGAGAAGACTGCCAGTGATCATCCCCTCCCAGCTGCATTTGAACAGTGGCCTTCTGGAGATACTGTGCTGGTGTTTTAATCTGATGAGTTAAAAATGGAGATGGATGACGAAAGATGGCAGGTAGGCAAGATGGGAGCCAGGTGTGTGGGGACATGCCTATTGACTCAGACTCTTTCTAGTTTAATCTATGGCCCCAGTTCTAGGAGCTGACATCATGGCAACCCAGAGTCTCACCGGTTTCTTCCTTGGTTGGGTGGGCAAAGATAGCCCTGCATGACAAAGGTATTCTGAAGGGATTTCTTCCAAGAAGCCAGGAAGACACATTTAAAGGCACCTTTATTTAGCCAAACTGAAGGAAAATAAAGTTCACAAATACCGTATTAGTTCAAGTCAATGAGTGGGTGGCTTTGTGGGGGATTGTTGTTTTCATTGCTCTGGTGGACTGACCAAAACAATTCTCTGTCTCCTGGCAGAGCTGGAGAAGTTCATTTTGTATAATCCAGACACTTCATTTGGGTCCCTTCTGCAGTTGTAATGTGAGCTATTATATCACTGGTCATGCTGTTAGAATGATCAGTAATTCTGTCAATGTGTCTGATGAACAGTTTACAAACCTCAGTGTTGTATCTTTGCCGTGCAGATCAAAAGCTCTCTTGCCACAGCAAACACACTGTCAGGAGATACTTTTTTAATCAAATACTATAAAATAAAATCAAACAACTTCAAAGTTCTAATAGTCAAGATAACTCACGAATAGTTCATTTTTAATTATTCTAGACATACTTTGGGATGTTTTAGTATATCCTAACATAGGAAAATCCAGCTGTTGCTTGTTTTCATAGACACATACCATTACTTCTACAGGAAAATATTTTTTATTGACAACATAGGTTTTTTTTTTTCCTGGCAAAAATAAAGATTCTTTTAATAATGTTTATTTATCTACCATCTTTTGAATTCTGGAACAGGCCCAAGCCTAATACTGTCACTAAACGTGTGTTCTTTCATTTTGTTCCCCAATCTTAATTTCTTAAGTTTTCAACAGGTGATTTGCTTGGTACAAGGATGAGAAGCTGAAGTTGGCTTGATAGTTGTCAAGTACCTTTTGCTTTCTCCCAACAATGATTTATGAAGGAACCTCTAGATTTCAGAGTTTATCTTTTCCATCTTCATCTTTCATTGCTTATGTGAGCATGAGTCTGATCACTGAGATGATGTTCTTTCTTCGACAGAGTTGTGCCAAGGTCTGTTTGGATGTAAAACCATCATTGATTAAGCTGTCATCATTGAGTCAGGATGAAGCTATGTGTATTGGATCTGTGTGAGTCATTATAGATGATGATATAAGGATAGTATATTTTCTCGATTGGAGATCCCAATGACTTAATAGTGCTTAATAATACAGAAAAAAAAATTGTTTAAGGGTCAAAGTCACAGTGTACCAAAGCTGTACCTCAAATGACCAAATATGAAAGTGTGTGTTAGTCACTCAGTCATGTCCGACTCTGTGGACGGTAGCCCCCCAGGCTCCTCTGTCCATGGAATTCTCCAGGCAAGAGTACTGGAGTGGGTTGTCATTCCCTTCTCTGGAAATATTAAATGCACACACTTAAAGAAAATTCTGTTGTGTTATGGCAGCCTCAGCACCAACACCTTCATCACAGCTCTGTCACAGTGCATCCTAGCCAGGCAGTAGCAGAGTGTTTGGGACTGTATTCATGGATGTGTTCCAATAAGCATAATAATGTTTAGGAGTAAATGGGAGAGATTTGGGGTTCATTTTTCCGACATACTAGGGTATCTTCTACCCTTTAAGCTCACTCAGATGCAGAATTTATCCAAATCGAGGCTCTACGTTCTTTCTAGAACTCTTCATGGGTGTGTGTTTGTTTAACCTGGCTGACACTGATGCATTGCTCATGACCCAACTCATCTGGGAAAGTCCCCGGTTTCCCCAGCCTGCCCCAGCTCCTAGTTGGAACGCAGTGTCCCTCCTGTGTGCTCCCCTTAGTGATTTCTTTTCTCCTGGCACTTATTACATTATATTGTAAAAAGTCTATTATTAGGGAAGTATTTCTCCTTCCTTTATGCACGCAGTTCTTAACAGGAAGAACTAAGCCATGTTTATCTTGTCTCCCCATGGCCAGCCCAAGGCCTGCCTATATAATAAACTCTGAAGAAACTTCCATTGGATGGTAAAATACTTTTTTGAAAATCCCACAGGGGCTTCTTTATTTGCACCAGAAGTCTCCATTTCATCTGGTTGGTTTTGAACAAAGCCAAGATTTAGGGAAAGAGGACGGAAGAGCATTATCTTATAAAACACCTTAGCTCTGCCTGATGAACAGGAAACTGTCATTTCAGAGTTCTTATCAATAAAGATTGTCCTTGAAAGTAAATTTCAGAATTTTAACTACTCTCATTCTCTATTGTAACATCACCATTTCTTAGGCGATTGCTACAGTTTTGAGTACTGTTTTCAAAAGGAAATATTTGATTGAAATTCATTTTCTTTGAATATTTTTATTACACTTAATGAGCTACATTTTCTCAATGTGCAGATCTCACTCTGGAAATATGATGGGAACTTTAAAAAAAAAAACTTTTTATTTTGTATTGGAGTATACAATGTTGTGTTAGTTTCAGATGGATAGCAAGGGACTCAGCCATACCTATAATGTATCCATTCTCCCCCAGACTCCCCTCCCACACAGGATAATGATAGGCACTTTTGATAGGTAACTCCTTTAAATGTTTTGTTGTTTGTGGAAACCCTTAGTAAATTTTAAAACAGCATCCACCTTAGAAATAACATTTTAAATTAAACTTGGGATACTAAGATTCATGTGCAGTTGTAGGAAATAATACAGAGAGATCCTGTGTACTTTTGACCCAGTTTCTTTCAATGTTAACATCTTGCAGGACTATTTACAATATCACAAGCAGGATATTAACAAGGATACAGTCATGACACAGAACATTTTCATCATGGTGAGAATCCCTCGTTGTTGCCATTTTATAGCCACATGTGCTTTTTTCTCTTGCCTATTCCTATCTTAAATCCTGGCAAACATTAATATTGTTGTTCAAAAATGTTATATAAATGGGATCATCCCATCTATAACTTTGGGGAATTGACTCTTGCCATTCAGCATAAATATTTGGAGCTTCTTTTATCACAATTATCTGGAGGTTTATCCAGATTATGTGTATTTCAATAGTTCATTCCTTTTTGTGGCTGAATAGTATTTCATGGGATGGCTGTTGAACCATTCAGCCACTGAAGGACACCTGGGTGAATTCCAATTTGGGACTGTTACAAATAAAGTCGCTATAAATATTCATGTACTAATGTTTTTGCATGAACATAAAATTTCAGTTGTCTTGGAAAATGCCCAAGAGTATAATTGAGGGGTCATTGCATATTTAGTTTTCTTTTTTTAAGAAACTGCTAAAATATTTCCAACATAGCTGTACCATTTTGCATCACCAATAGCAATGTGAAAGCGATCCAGTTTTTCTACATTCTCCCCACCCCAGAAGTTCGTGTTGTCACCTTTTTATTTTAACCATTATGGTAGGTGTATAGGGATATTTCATTTTGGATTTAATTTGCATTTCCCCAATGGCTGCTGGTGCTGAACCTCTTTTCATGTGCTTATTTGCCATCTGTATGTTGTCTTTCGTGAAATGTTTCTTCCTGCCTTTGCCTGTTTCCTAATTGGATTGCTTTTGACTGTTGTGTTTTGAGAGTCCTTTATGTATTCTTGAGAGCCGTCCTCCATTGGATATGTAGTTTACACATATTTTCTCCCAGTATGTAGCTTATCCTTTCTTTCTCTTTACCAGGTCTTTTCCAGAGCAAAAGTTTTTAATTTGGATAAAAATAATTTTTTATACTTAATAACCAGATACCTATGGAAAAACTTGTCCAAGATCATGTAAAATTGTTTTTATGTATTACGAGATCTCTCTCCTCTAATGTCACACAAATTTAGCCTTCACAGTAATAATGGAAACAGAATCGTAACTTATAAATTCGCTAATTGTTTTACTTCCTCAAAGCTTTTGCTATAAAGTTATTTCCGATAACATTTGTTGAATACCTACTCTGTGTTGAGTAATAATGATACAGAACTCATAATTTGTGGTTTATTTGCTTTAGGCACTTAGGTTTACTTGATTACATCTAAATTTTTATTTGGTAATTTCCATTCAGAAAGTTCATGATAGTCTTGTTTGCTAAATCTTCACTGATTTATGATGAAAAAGAGAAAAAAAGGCCTTAATTTTGCTTTTAACTGTGGAACCTAAAGAAATAAAATGAAATCACTTGTATGTCCCTCTCTAAAACAGAACATTCTCACAATCTTGACTTTTACTCCTTAAACCCTATTTAGCAAACCATCCTATTCTTAGGACATAAAAGGTTGTTTTTAGAATACACCAGAACTACAGAAAAAGTCATCATAACTAAGCACTATTGAAACCTACTTATAATATTAAAATTTAAAGGCTATTTTACAGTGCCATGTTTATAAATATGTGAAAATGAAATGCATGTTTGACAATAATTAAAGTTAGCCACTGAAAAGTGCAGAGGTAGAATTATAAATGGCTGTTTCTATGTTTTTAATTTTACTAGTGTCTGAGTACTTTAAAAACTATCATCATTTTGGGTTGTCATGGTCATTATTATAGAGAGCATTTTTTAACTTGTGAAGATAAATGAATTTGATTTGGCTGAACTTAGCAAAGAGAACCAAATGAGAACTAAAGTGCCACAGGATAACATGGGTCATCATGGTTGTTTCCATGTGATAGACTGTGCTGTCAAAAACCCAGTAATTCAATGTGATTCAATGAACATTAAGACAGAGGGTAAAAGGTAGGAGTTCACCAGGATGTATGCCATCTTCACTTTATATGATGTTATTAATTAAAATAAAGGGCTGGATATTTCTCCTAGTGAGGTTATATAAAGATATTATTACATGTATTCAGACTTGCCTGAACATGGCTATGTTGGTTTTAAATGAAAGATTTTTCAAACACACACACACAAAAATTCATAAAGAGAATTTGACTTAGAATTGTGTATTCATAAGAAAAGACCTTTTCTTCTCACATTCTGAAAAACTGTCTCGTTCATTAATCACAGTTAAAGCCAGGAAAAATTTTTTTATCAGTATCCTTACTCTTTTTTTATTTAATGATCTTGTTTTTCAGGTTAAAATATTGGCACTGAGTCAATAGAGAAGAGATCTTTAGTGGTCACATACTCAGAGATTAAGAAAACAGTTTTAGATTTAAAATTAGGCATTTTCCCTGACAGTTATGGTTGGTACACGCTTTAGGCTAGATTTCTATGACATAAGCACATGTAGATGAATTGGCAGTGGCCGTGGGCTGCTTGATGTTTGTACCATCTCCGTGGTAGCAAACACCCAGGCTACAGGAAGCACATACTTGGCTCTCCAAATCCATTTAGCTTATCCACCTGGGAATTTGCAAACCTTCCTCTCACTTTTTCTGTCAATATCAAGACAATTCCTCTGATTTCAAGGGAACTTGAAGATTTCAGAAAGTAGCTTTTCCCTTGGAGGCTTAAGAGAGAACATTCCAACAGCCAACTGGTTTTTCAAACAGAAATTAAAAGTATAATGCTGACAGTTGGCCCCAAAAGAAAAAGGCATCAGAGACCTTGGGTTACAGGCTGCATTTTACCAGTGTAGGACCCTCACCTCTGATACTTAATTTTCTCATAAAAACTGAGTTGTAAAAAACTTTAACTGTATCACAGGATTGTTGCAACTTCAAAAGAAAACATTTTGGTGGCAGCCTGGATGGAAGGGGGATTTGGAGGAGAATGGATGCATGTATATGCGTGGCTGAGTCCCTTCCCTGTTCACCTGAAACTGTCACAACACTGTTGATCAGCTACGTGCTGTGCTGTGCTTAATCGCTCAGTCGTGTCCGACTCTTTGCGATCCCATGGACTGAAGCCCACCAGGTTCCTCCATCCATGGGATTCTCCAGGCAAGAATACTGGAGTGGGTAGCCTATCCCTTCTCCAGGGGACCTTCCCAACCCAGGAATCGAACCGGGGTCTCCTGCATTGCAGGCAGATTCTTTACCAGCTGAGCTACCAGGGAAGCTCTAATCAGTTATACTCTAATACAAAATAAAAAGTTTAAAGAAATAAAATATATGTAAAGCTCTCAGTTGAGTGCATGGATAAAGTCAGTTCTTAATGAATGACAGTTACTCTTCCTCTCTACCACAGATGTCAGAAAGGTCTGATCACATTCATGTTTCGCTCAAAGAAGGATGAATTTCACTGACCACGCCCAAAGCATACAGAAGGTGAATTCTTCGCCATTTCTATCAATTGCAGAACACACAATTGTTACCCAGCTGGTGTAACACAGGAAAGACAGAGGTACACAAAGGAGGAGATGGTCCACTTCTCCCCACTATACACTGAACCCCTCCGGTTCACCCCCACCACCCACCCCCTGCTTTGCACCAATTCCAAGACTGTGTTCCTTCTGCAGGTTTACCTGAACCTCAACTCAAAAGAATTGCATTCATTATGAGCTAGAGGAAGTCAGATCCACTTTCCGCTGCAGTGGCCCTCCGGCTCTCTGGCACCTTCACGTCCTCCTCCTTTGGAAAGCCTTCATCGTTTTGTGCCTTACAAAGCAATCCTATTGTTGCTTCTTTCCACTGAAGGAAAAGGTGAATCGTCTCACTTAGGGCTGCTGCACAACGGAAGTCCCTGGAAGGAAAGCTTTGGAAGTAAAACCCAAGTTGCCCCTGAGATTTTCCAAAATCCCAGTTGTTTTCCCTTTTGAAAAATTTTCAGTGAAATTTCAAAATCCTCCTTGACAGTGGATCAAACGCTTGTGATCGGGCCAAAAGGCTTATTTCACTGTGTACCCAAAATAGTGTACCTTGACTAAGAGAAAATCAAGATTAGAAATTGTTTGAGGACATGCTGTGAAAAACAGGTTCTGTTGAATCTACTCTCTTTTCAGAGGGTTGCCAAGCTAAATTTAAACTAGTCTAATCAAGGTAGGTGATGGATTCCAAACTAGGGAATAAAGTGAGTTTTGTATTCAGTAAAGTACAATAATATTTGGTGGAGGATTGTGGAAGATGCTGAATGTATCTTTGAAAGCAGGAAAGCATACATCTGTCTTTATACTAAATGATCATTTTCCCATTGTCTTTTACATCCTCATAAATCTGGGGCCCAGCAAGTAACCAGGCCATTCACCTATCTGCTCCCCTTACTTTAAACAGTTAAGTTGATAATGTATCAAATCTTCCCCTGGGGCAAACAACCGTGGTGGATAAACAACTAGAAAGATAAGTAAAGGAATAATGGGAGAGAGATAAATAAGGGAATTGTTACATATAAACAGATGCAGCAAGATGGACCTGGTACTTCGTTGTACAGCGGAAACTAACACATTTTAAAGCAATTAGATTCCAATTAAAAAGAAAAGAAGTACAGATGATTATAAACAAATTGAGGAGTTGGGAATGGGCAAACTAAGTGAAAGGGGTCAACTGTATGGTGATGGATGGAAACTAGACTGGTGGTGGTAATTACTTTGTAGTGTATGCGGTTATTTAATTAAAACAGTGCACACTTGAAATCTATACAGTAAAAAATAAAAACTAGAGCTAAGCAAGAGAAAGAAATAGACCTGGGAGCTCAACTAGGAGGGAACTTGGAAAAAGCGGCAGCTAACACAGCAAGACAGCGGTGGTTACAGGGTCTGGGGGAAGAACTGAAGGCTGGATTTTACAGTTTCCCTATTGTACCAGAATTTCTCTGCATGAACACAAATTCCTAGTAAGGATTCTAGATTGCCTTGTGGGCTTATGTACCTTTTCCCCCACAATAACAGCTAGCAATCTACATATTATATACTAAACTTTCCTAGAGAGAGGACTATATACGATTGTTATTTACATCAACCTGGTCCTGCCTTTGCTAGGAAGTCATGCTTTCCCGGAATGTATTTTGTTTACGAAGTTTCTTAAATTCAAAATAAGAAAAAAAAAAAGTGTGGCTCTAGAAAATAGTCTAGTAATTTCTGACATCATGGACTCTCCATGTATTCCTGTCTTGGATTTGAATCAATGGCAAAATGCTTTCATACTGCCTGGAGATTGAGATACACAGCATAACTTCCCTATGTTTACCTCTGATGAATCATTTTACTTGCACAGCATTTTGAATAGATGAAACACATTTTCGTCTTCCACTTTTCTACTTTGTGAAAGTGCCAAGGCACCATCAGCCAAGTCATTAAACCAGTTGACTTATTAATGGATTGACGTGATTCAAGCATTTCCCAAAGGGTGAACCCATATTTGGGTAATCCCATGCACTTCCACAGTATTTTTCTGTCTACTCCCCAATGCCATGAGGAAGAGCGTCATGTTTTTCCTTAGAAGTGTGACAGTTTTTCAAAATCAGAAGTAGAAGAGATGCTACTGAGCAGTGGAAATCCAGCAATTAGAAAGAGCATATCTAACCAAAGAGGCCACCTTTAAAAATCATTTGGGGACTTCCCTGGCAATCCAGTGGTTAAGACTCCACACTTTCAGTGCAAGGGGTGCAGGTTAGCTCCCATTTAAAAACTAAGATCCCGCATGCTACTCCATGCAGCCAAAAAAATGAACAAGTCATTTTGCCCCTCTGGGCCTTGTCCACTTCCCCTGTAGAGTAGGAGCTGGGACTAACTCACCTCAAAGATTCCTGGGAGCTTTAAATAAAAGTCAATAAATAAATTGATAAATAAATCAATAAATTGATAAATAAATCAATAAATTGATTTCTGGAGTTAGACCAAAGAAAGAAGTCTGTCCTAGCTGCTGCCATAATTATAGTGGTGATTCAAAGAGAATGTGGGGAGGGAGGCAGCCATCCCTGGAGTTTCTTGAAAGGCGCTACCAAGTCGGAGCATCACCCGAGGACCACGTAGGAATAGCCAGCAAGCAGGGCATTTGCTGATGTGCCCTGTCTACAGAAGAATCTCCCCAACAGTTCTGCTGGTTCATCTCTGCGTTTCGCAAGATTATTGAACCACTTGATTCTACAACTTCTCCACAGCTTTACTCTGTTTGCTTTTCTTTGGGGTGACACGTATGCTCCAAATGGGTGATTGAAGGACTGAACATTAGTCCTTATTAAAAATGAACTTAACCCAAAAGATGGACAACTATGCCGCAGCTCTGCTTCTGCTCTGTCTTCATTCCTCTCTTTTCATTAATTCATTTATTCCTGTTAGAATGACCTAGGCTCATTTTTCTTCTCATGATGTCCAAGATTTTTTTAAAATTTATTTAATTGGAGGCTAATTACTTTGCAATAAACCTGTATGCGAGATAGCAAAAAAGACACAGATGTATAGAACAAGATTTTTATTTATTGAAATCAATTAGGAAAGTCCTAGCTGACTGTCACAAACCACCTCAGAATTCATCAAAATTGAGGATATTTCATATGGATTCCTAATTACTTTAAATTTGGCTCTAAGCACTTGAAAATCACAGGACTCCACAGTGGCTTTGTTATAAGAGGAGGAAAAGTTCAGGTGAATCTTTTTTTCAGGAATACTGTTTTGGTCTAAGAAATACCCCTCTCAATGCCAAACAAGGCAAATATGTAGTTGTTATTATTATCCGTTCCTCTTCAGTTCAGTTCAGTCAATCAGTCTTGTCCGACCCTTTTCAACTCCATGGACTGCAGCACACCAGGCCTCCATGTCCATCACCAACTCCCGGAGCTTACTCAAACTCATGTCCATCGAGTCTGTGGTACCATCCAACCATCTCATCCTCTGTCATCCCCTTCTCTCCCACCTTCAATCTTTCCCAGCATCAGGGTCTTTTCAAATGAGTCAGTTCTTCGCACAGGTGGTCAAAGTATTGGAGTTTCAGCTTCAGCATCAGTCCTTCCGATGAATATTCAGGACTGATTTCCTTTAGGATGGACTGGTTGGATCTCCTTGCAGTCCAAGGGACTCTCTCAAGAGTCTTCTTCAATACCATAGTTCAAAAGAATCAATTCTTCAACACTCAGCCTTCTTTGTAGTCCAACTCTCACATCCATACATGACTACTGGAAAAACCATAGCCTTGACTAGACGGACCATTGTTGGCAAAGTAATGTCTCTGCTTTTTAATATGCTGTCTAGGTTGGTCATAACTTTTCTTCTAAGGAGCAAGCATCTTAATTTCATGGCTTCTGTCACCATTTGCAGTGATTTTGGAGCCCCCCAAAATAAAGTCTGTCACTGTTTCTACCGATTCCCCATCTATTTGCCATGAAGTGATGGGACCAGATGCCATGATCTTAGTTTTCTGAATGTTGAGCTTTAAGCCAACTTTTTCACTCTCCTCTTTCACTTTCATCAAGCGGCTTTTTAGTTCTTCTTTGCTTTCTGCCATAAGGGTGGTGTCATCTGCGTATCTGAGATTATTGATATTTCTCCCTGTAATCTTGATTCCAGTTTGTGCTTCATCCAGCCCAGCATTTCTCATGATGTACTCTGCATTTAAGTTAAATAAACAGGGTGACAATATACAGCCTTGACGTACTCCTTTTCCTATTTGGAACCAGTCTGTTGTTCCATGTCCAGTTCTAACTGTTGCTTCCTGACCTGCATATAGATTTCTCAAGAGGCAGGTGAGATGATCTGGTATTCCCATCTCTTTAAGAATTTTCCTCACTTTGTTGTGAGGAAACCATACAGTCAAAGGTTTTGGCATAGTCAATGAAGCAGAAATAGATGTTTTTCTGGAACTCTCTTGCCTTTTCGATGATCCAGCAGATGTTGGCAATTTGATCTCTGGTTCCTCTACCTTTTCTAAATCCAGCTTGAACATCTGGAAGTTCATGTTTCACGTACTTTTGAAGCCTGGCTTGGAGAATTTTGAGCATTACTTTACTAGCATGTGAGATGAATGCAATTGTGCGGTAGTTTGAGCATTCTTTGGCATTGCTTTTCTTTGGGGTTGGAAAGAAAATTAACCTTTTCCAGTCCTGTGGCCACTGCTGAGTTTTCCAAATTTGCTGGCATACTGAGTGCAGCACTTTCATCTTTTAGGATTTGAAATAGCTCAACCGCAATTCCATCACCTCCACTTCCTAGTGTTGCTTCCTCTTAATGGAGTATAATTTGTAAAAAGAGTAAATGACTGTACTGTACACCTGAAACTAATATAATATTGTACATCAACTACACTGCAATTAAAAAACCATAAAATCCATATGTGTTATTTTTCTAATTTCCATATCCCCAGAATAGGGGCTTGAAAGGAAATCAGATCTCAAATCAACAGGCTAATCTGTTGTATTCTGTACTACACTTCTGTTTGTTTGCATATTGCCAGATATTTATTGAAATCATACCACATACAAGGAACTGTTTGTATCAGGCAAAACTTTTAAACCAGAATTGCTGCACATGGAAACAGATTTGAAATAACACTTGGTTCACTTGCACCCTTGCATCAAAAGGACCTATTCTGTTTTTTCCTGATGTGAATAGAGTGTGTCTTTAAAAGCAGCTGAGTGTCAAGTTTCCCTTTTCACTAGGCCTCAGGATTTGAATAGACTAGCAAGGGACATCATCTGGCATGTGATTGACATTTATGGCTGTTCTTGTTGGCAGAAGAGATGTCCATGTTGGCAGCATCAGTGAAACTCCAAACTTTGAACTTGCCCTCGATGATTTGACGAGTATCTCTTCTTGATTCAGGGGCTTCCTTGATGGCTCAGCAGTGAAGAATCTGCTTGCAGTGCAAGAGATACGGGTTTGATCCCTGGATTGGGAAGATCCCCAGGAGAAGGATCTTTTTAATTCTGCTGTCTGCTCTTCTAAAATGCCACATGTCTGACTGTACACACTTAGTGATAGCGAGGAGTATAAAGGGTTGGTCATCAATAAAAATCACAAAGTTAGTTTTAAAAAAAACCTTCTGACACTCCTTCTACTGGCATGAAATCACAAAGTGTTAGTAGTCCCTGTGGAGAAACAAAGCGTGTACCCTTGTACAAAGAGTTCACGTTGGCCATCAGTGTATAAGAATACCAAGAGACAGATCTACCTTATGTTTGACTCGCATATTCTCTTAGCCAGCCAGTTCTAGTTTTCGCTAAAACTGAAAAGTTAAGTTTAAGATAAAAGTTGGTTTACAATGGATTGCATGAGAAAAGAAATTGTGAATTTCTCTTAAGACTTTTTTCTGAAATGTACATCTCAGGCATTAATATTTTTGTGGGTGATTATTAACTTCAGTAGAACATTATTTTGAAGTTTAGATATTTAATGAGTTGATATGACACAGGCTCTCCAGAGCTTGTATGTTCACTTCAGTTGGAGTCTCTGCCATATTTTTAAAATTAAAAAAAAAAAAAAGTCTGATTTTAACACCATAGTTTAACATTATAGAGGCAACTGTGAAATCATTGCTATATTTAGTAATGTACTATTACCTGGGCCTAAAGTAGGAAAATAAATTTATGTTTACCTGCAAATTGATATCGTTGTACACACCTGGATGAAGAAAACCACATAAACCAGCAAAAGAATTTGAAATTTTCCTATGCAAGATTTTCTTTTGCTTTTAACACACAATTAATGTGTGTTGCCAGGGGCTTCCCAGGTGGCCCGGTGTTAAAAAAAAAAAAAAGTCCACCTGACAATGCATGTAGATGCAAGAGATGCAGGTTCGATCCCTGGGCTAGCAAGATCCCCTGGAGAAGGGCATGGCAACCCACTCCAGTATTCTTGCCTGGGAAATCCCATGGACAGAGGAGTCTGGGGACTGCAGTCCACGGGTTCGCAGAGTCGGCTGTGACTGAGCGACTGAGCACACACATATACAACGTGTGTTGCCACTGGCTCAAGATTTTGCTTTTAAAGGGATTTCTAACCAGGTTCTTTATTTAATCACTAGACATAAAATAGCCAAGGCTTAAATTAGCGTAATATCTCAAGATCTTGAATATGACACTTTAATAATTTTTACATAATGGTAGCTTCAGGGGATTTGAAGCTGCTCTTTTAGCTGGCCCAAGTCTGCGAGAAGGATCCAAAGTCTCTGAGTTATTTGATTTTATTTCTTTTTACCCCCTAAAGCGCTGGAAATGGTTGGCTCTGATGTGCTCCTAAAACAACCGCAAGATGAGGAAAAACAGACTGAGATGAAAACCGAGCTCACCCACATCCTACGTCAATTAGCTATTTTCTTTCTCTCTGTAAACAAGTTGGGGTGGGGGGTGGCAGTGTTATAGCTTTTACGGGAGATGTTCTCTGTACCTCCAGCCCCCTCCCAGAGCTCTCTTCTGCCGCCCCCACCCCTTAATCCCCCCACGTAAGCTGACAACAGGACATGTTTTCTCCGGCAGTGCTCCTTGTTTACTCTGACTTCATCTTGAAGGTCATCGGCACACTGAATTATCTTGGGAGAATCTTCAGGAGAGAGAGAGTGTGTGTGTGTGTGTGTGTGTGTGTGTGTGTGTGTGTGCACGCCCGTGCGTGCACGCACATGCGTGCACTTATGATGCTTCGGAAGGATGTAAGCCTGATTGTTATTTCAAGTAAATAACAAGTTGAAAGAAGAATATTAAGGAAAGTGATTTTAAAATTAAAATTAGTTGTTGACGAAATGAATATGCCAAGAGCTCAGCAAGAACTTGCTTGTGTCTCTAGCCTTAGAGCAACAACAAAATTCGATTCCAAAATGGCTGACACTGAATTTTTTTAGGCATGGGGCTTTTAAAAAGATATTAAAAGCAATATAATCATATAGCAAATGCAAGCTATTATATATAGAATAGATAAACAACAAAGTCCTATTGTATAGCTCAGGGAACTATATTCAATATCTTATAATAAACCACAGTGGACAAGAATATATATGTATAACTGAATCACTTTGCTGTAAAGCAAAAATTAACACAACATTGTAAATCAACTATACTTCAATAAAATAAATTTTAAAATTAAATAAAATTAAAAGCACAAGAATAAATAAAAATAATGTAATCATGGACAGTGTACTTTGTTGGACCAGATCATTAGAAAATTCCCTCGTTCATTTATTCATTAAGCACCTGTTGTACACCAGGCAATGTACCATCAAAGATGAATAAGATGTGCTGGAATGCACCGTCTAACAGAAAGGATATAAAAGCAAAGAGTGGAAATATATGTGGCAGTAAATATTTGGATATAGCGGTATGACTGAATAAGGGTATTTCAGTTAGGTCTTCAGGAGGAATGTAACACAGAAAAAAAGAAGAGGGAGCTAGTACTTCTGGGAAGAAACCACCTATGCAACAGTGTGAGGTCACGGCAGAGTACCATATATTCAGAAGGGTAGGCAGTTCAACATAGCTCTCATGTAAACTTCTGCAATAGGAATGGACTGGCATGCAAAGCGATCATTCGAATCAAAGTAATTGAACTGAATTTTAGATAGGATAAGGTCTATAATCTGACAATGATGTGTTAGCTTCCCCTGTGCAGCAAAGTATAATCCACCACATGTATATTTACATATATCCCCTCTTCCTTGGATTTCCTTCCCATTTCAGTTCAGTTCAGTCGCTCAGTCGTGTCCGACTGTTTGCAACCCCATGAACTGCAGCACGCCAGGCCTCCCTGTCCATCACTAACTCCCAGAGTTCACTCAGACTCATGTCCATCGAGTCAGTGATGCCATCCAGCCATCTCATCCCATTTACATCACCACAAAGCAGTGAGTTCCCTGTGCTATACCGGGGTCCTCATTGGTTATCTATTTTATACATAGTATCAATAGTGTATATGTATCAATTTGAATCTCAAAGCCATCCCAACTCCCTTACCCCCTTGGTAACATTGTAAAGCTACTCTATTCCGATAAAAAAATAAATAAAAATAAAGTTGTTTAAAATTTTTTAATAAAATAGAAGAATACAAACATGCAAAAAAAAAAAGGAAGAAATCTGGCAACATGATGTGTAAGTGACTAAGAGCAAAGAGAGATCATTTAGGCTGTCAGGTACCTAAAGAGAAATAGAATAATTTTGTTAAGCACCTAATGTGGGGTGGACATCACTTATTTTATGTATTTCACCTTCTTTAATTTTCTCCACAGCCTTGTAAGTTAAGGTTGATATAAGTAAAGGCAGTGTTCAATGAAGGGCATAGAGTGTCTGAAATCTCTGTCTTGGGCTATATATCAGGAAAGTGAGGGGCACTTTAAGAAAGAGAGGGGGTGATGGTCAGCTGGTTGCCATGGTTTAGTCACTTATCTGGGTGCCTGTCCACTTTTTGAACTAAAGAGGAGTCAGTTGGCAAGCAAAGAAGGTAAGTGGTCTCCCATAACCATTTGGAGGAAAACTTATCTCTGGGGTTTGCCTTCAATTCCTTTTTAACAAAAAGAGCAGATTTAAAAAAAAAAAATAAAGGAATGCACAGATTTTTTTGACATTTCAATGCATGACATCTTTTAGTACCATTTTATATCTTGATAGAATAGTAATTATAATTTTCTAGATGTCCCCAAAGTAGAACCTTGCAGAAAATGACATGTAGGATGTTCTTTTGAACCCCTGTTGGACTTGCTGCAGAAATCTCTTGTCTAATTTGCCCTTAAATCTCACCATCAGGGTTATCTGGTTCCTTGCTTGATGATGTCATTTTTATATCCAGCTACTGCAGCAACCATGCCATGGGCTCTATCCAGAAACCTGGACTGCTTCCAGATATTGACTTCTGTCAGAGTAGCAGTGAGAAGGAAATGGGAAATCTGAAAGCAGAGTTCTCCCAGCAGAGGAGCAGGGGCGGGGGGCTGTTTTTTGGAGGAAGAGTCTTCCTTCTCTCTTCAGTAGTT
>NW_011494677.1:6066355-6072245 GCF_000754665.1 Bison bison bison | reverse complement strand
CTTCAGTAGTTGCCTTCATCACACTCATGTTCTATCCAGTGGTTCTTTGTATTTCCAACAAAATTTCATGTCTCTAGCAATTGAATTAGGAAATTTGGAAGGACTGCAGTTCTGACTCTTTTAAGACAGAGATGAAATAGTTCAAGCTGTTTATAGCAACTTTTTACTTCTTGACCTGAGAAGATCTTCAGGTTTATTTGGCTGTATATTTAACTCTGGATCAGGGAAACTGGGAAATAGTTTTCATATCCTTAAATTCCAGTTCAATTTTGTGTTTTGTTATGTTTTACTTGCTTGTTTGGGGAATTAAAAGTTTGGATGTTCACCTATCAAACAGACTTCTTTCTGGTCAAGAGAATTCTGAAAATAAACATTTAACTGAGCATCTACTACAGTGATAACAAGACAATGTTTGCCTTAAATGAACTCTGAATCTAGCTGAAGGGAAGACACATAGGGAGTGAAGTGTTGATCAAAATTGGGCTATGCTTGGTGCAACGATGGAAATGTAAAAAATGATGCTGTAAGCTGAAGAGGGGACACTTGGGACTTTGAGATGACTGAAGAGGTGATATTGGAGTTGGACTTTGAAAAGTGGTGTTCTTGATATAGAAAGGAGGAAGGGCATTCTAAGATGAGAAGACAGTATGGATAAAGGTACAGGCATGGAAGGGTACATCTTATCCAAGGGGTAATATATAGTACAGAGCTACTTAGCATCTAGGGGGGGTGCATGTTGGAGGTTAGAGAAAGTAGGAATAGCTAATTCTAGAAAGATAGATTGACTTTGTTGTAGAAATCTTTATGTGTCACACTGAGAAGCTTTGAGTTCAATCTCATGGCAACTATGAACCATTACATGTTTCAAAAGATCTGATGAAAAAACAGAAATATAGATAATGCTGTTCCAATAGATAAAGCTCTGCTTTGAGTCCAGCAGCACATAGTATGTCTGCCCCATTTCCAGTATTCTGTTTACGCCTTTTGAATCATTTAAGAATAGAAATAATAGTGTTTTCTCAGATACAGAGTTAAATCACTCTAATTCCTACTATTTTCTCTTTAATTTATCCCAGTAGATATTTGTTCCAGATAGACATTTATCCCAAATAGACACTATCACCATAGCAAGTAACATGAGCAGGGTGGGTGGGATCTTCACGGAATATGCAGTTTGGGAATATTAGTCTCCATTGGCATCTAACTCTTATTGACTAGAACTTTCTAAAAAGTCCTGAGAAAATTCTGCTACTTTGTATGTGTACTGTTTTTCGAATATTAAGAATCAGATTTAGTCCCTATAACTCAGTTAAACCTCACCATGACTTTAGAGAATTTCCTGAGGTTCTAGGTCTTTCCTTATAAATTCCAAATGCTTCTGGAAAGAAAATTTTCATGATACTTCTTTCCTTGGAAAACATTTTGTGGTCGACCATGGAAGTAAAAAAGGAAATAACTGAGGTGACATGTGTCTTTCTCCTTAATAACCTGGTCTGTTGGGAATTAATGTCTTACTGATGAAGACTTACTAAGACTTAGAGCCCAATACACAGAAGCTATTGAAATGTTGTGTCAGTCCAGAAAGTTACGTTCATCATTTCTCATTCTCAATATAAACGAGCAGTAAGTCACCGCATAAAGGACTATATGCATTAGGGCTGCCCACGTAAACTTCGCTTCTGCATGCGTAAACATGTTCTTATTATCGCAAATAATCAACAGGAGAGGAGCAAATGCAAGTTTAGCTTTTTGCAAAAATGTTTATCACGGTTACTTTAAACTGTTTATAGCAAAGAGAGAACTACAAATGTCCTTCAGGAGGCAAGCAGGACCATATGGCCCAGAAGGCTTTTCTGTGATACAATGTTTGGTTAAATTTTAGGCAACACATGGTCCTCCCATCGCAGTTATTTGTCATTTCAAACATTGTGTTGATATTCAACTCCTGAAACAAATAACACCAATCTAAAACATTTAGAAGAACTTAAGAAATGAGGTTCATTCTAGAGCTACTGGGAACCAGCTGCCCCCATGCAACCCGCCCTCTCTGGTCAGCTGTGGCTCTTACACACCATGCACCCCTGCCCCAGAGAAACGCGCACTAACCTTCAAAGCAAACACTGGATAGAATCCACCTTCAGGTTTTCCACCTTGGGGCTTTCCAAATTTTTATTTTATTTTCTCTAGGAAAATGCCACTTCCCAGGTGTAGTGGTAAAGAAGCTGCCTGCCAATGCAGGAGACATACGAGACACAGGTTTGATCCCTGGGCCCAGAAGAAAATGGCAAGCTCCTCCAGTGTTCTTGGGCTTCCCTGATAACTCAGATGGTGAAAGAATCTGCCTGCAATGCAGGAGACCTGTGTCTGATCCCTGGGTTGGGAAGATCCCCTGGTGAAGGGGATGGCTACCCACTCCAGTATCTTGCCTGGAGAATTCCATGAACAGAGGAGCCTGGCGGGCTACAGTTCATGGGGTTGCCAAGAGTTGATCACGACTGGGTGACTTTCACAACTTCTTTCACTATCCAGTATTGTTGCTTGGGAAAAGCCATGAACAGAGGAGCCTGGCGGGCTATAGTCCACGCAGTCATAGAGTTGGATACGACTGAGCAAACTGAGCAAGAAAATAAACTCTATTCAGTGGCTTGGGTATGGCTTTCATTTCCAATATGTATAGCCTGTTATGCCTTGAAAAGTGTCTCAGATATAACCTGGGCATTAACAAGGTGTTAGTTGGATAGTAAGACAGCATTTCTTTCTAAGTGGCCATCCGATTAGCTTAGACACAGGGTTTCTTGGTTTCTCAAAATTCAAGTTGCAGTGAATGAGGTTAGCAAATGAAGAGGCAGACCTAGTCCCAAGGCCTTTGTTTGCCACGTTCTCTGACTCATTCACACTGACAAGATGAAAACTTATCTTAGTTTAGCCCTCAGAAAGTCGCCATGGCAAGAAAACCTTAGGCAGGTTCTTCTGAGCGCCTTTCAGACTTGTATATTTTTTACATACATTGTGTTGATGGTATAATCCCTTAAGAATAACTCCATTTCAATTAATTTTTTTGTCCAAAGTTTATTGACCAGTCAATGGAAAATAAATCATTTGTCATTTTCCCTTAACTAAAGGAAGCGAGGTTTGTGTGCCCCATCTCTTCTATCTCAAAAAGATCCCCCACCCCTCCCAACGACACACAGACAGAGACACTTGTCTCTGTTTTCTATGTTTTTGTATTTATTGGAAGGTGTTATGAGATAGTTAAAGAGATGAATGAAAAGTTTAAAATTTAAAATATTTACAATGCATGTTAGAAAGGTCAACAGAAACTATAGCAGACACTCAGTGTGATACATTTTACACCGCAGGTACTGAAAAAGTACCATGGAAGTACAGAAACCAGAGAAAGACTGATTCTAAGAGGTATGGGCAACAGAATGAAGACAGCTTCATGAAGAGGTGGCTTTTGAGTAGTCTTTAGTAGGATTAGCTTGATTTCAAGACATAAAAAGAAGGGAAGTAAGAACCCAGAGAACTCATAAACAAGAGAACACCTTGTTCTTATTCTTGGGTGTCTTCCTTTCTTCCTTCTTTCTTTCATATATGTGTGTGCGTGTGCATGTGCGTGTGTGTGTGTGTGTGTGTGTGTAACTTGACTGCCAAAAGTAATGGTGTTATTTTTTGGTTTTTTCCCTTTTTTGGTCTCTTCCTTGTCCGTGACTCAAACTATGCTGCATTTTGTTTACAGCTCACTTTGTCAGTAAGACAGAATCTTTTATAAAACAACATAAAACAAATATAAAATACAAAGCTTTTAAAAGTGTAAAGATGGGAGATAAGGAAATCTATATGGTCAAAATTTCTGTCTGCATTTTCCTCTGTAGTCTTACTGTCCCACTAGTAGATTTTAATTGAGCCAGTCTTTAAAGTTGTATTGCAGAATGGTTGGATTAATATCAGTACTTTAATCATAACTGGTCATTATAAAATGGCTTATGGTTTACAGTAGTGGTTCTAAAATGGCAAGTGTCTACTGCTGAGGTATCCTTTGCCAATTTCTGGGTTTATTTTATTGGCAAGTATTGGAGGACTCCTGGCCTTAGGTAGGCAGGGTCAAGGGTGGTCAAGACAGCCACTACACAGTGAAGGATCATCCTACATACCAGCCAGTGCTTGATCTCCAACAGATACTCATGTCGGTGAAAAACTTATTTATAATCATTTATACTAAGGGCCTGTTTTATACGTCATCTTAATTACATAGTATATATTGAGTTTTTTGGCATGCAATTAACATGTAAATCAATTAAAAATGTATTTTGTTTTACTAAGAAATTTTCTACATATTTCACTATTTCAGGGAATCATATCACACTAATAACTGATGTCAAGTCATCACTATGATGTGAGAATGTTTAAGTCTTCTAAGCAGAGATGCGGGCATCTGACTACTTCTTTGTGGTTTTCAGAGCCAGCATGCTTGAGCATGTACTTATTGAAACACAGGAGAATACAGTGGCAAAAACATGGAATCTGCAGACTGCCTGCATACCTTTCCCATCCATCCTTACCACACACGAGCTGTGTGACGCTGGGCCGATTACTTACTCTCTCTGTGTCTCATTCTCCTTATCTGCAAAATGGGAATAAAACTAGTACTTAACTCGTAGATATTAAAAAGTGAAATCTAAAATCAATGCCAGGCATATATTGGATTGACCAAAAGTTTTGTTCAGGTTTAAGTAGAAATAAGTGACGCATCTCTTATTTTCACCAGTAACTGTATTGAACAGTGTGTTCATTGAACAAACGAACTTTTTGGCCAACCTAATAGTAAGCATAATAAAGCTTTAGTAATTATAACAAGCTCACATTCCTTCTTTAAAACTCTTGGGACTGGCTGCACTTTATTTTTTTTTCTTTTAAATTTTATTTTATTTTTAAACTGTACATAATTGTATTAGTTTTGCCAAATATCAAAATGAATCCGCCACAGGCATACATGACTGGTTGCACTTTAGAATTCAATACTTTGAAGAGTTTTTACAGATAAGCTAGTGCATGTTCTGTACATAGTATGTAACTTTTATTAGTGAAACCAGGAGAGCACCTATAATCAAACACATACATTTTTCTGCAGAAAAATCTTCTAGCTATTAACCTTAACTGGGGAAAATAAAGACCACATCAGTTTCATACATGTTCATGTCAGGGTTTACTGTCAAATGAGCGACAGAATCTTTTTGAATTTCTGAGTCATTTGGGTGGTAGAATTGTGGAAGGATTACTGATCTATATTGTACTGTTTATTACAGATTTATTTTCCCTCTTTTTCTTTTATGTGACAGACATGATTTTGATTATTTAAAAGGTATCTTTGTAGATAAAGCATAGCATCTACAAATTCAGTTTTGAGATAGTTAAGATGCTTAACAAGCTATTATTAAAAGGAGATGTTGGGTCTGAGTGAATAAAGAACCACCAATATATATGTGTGCTCAGCTGATCAGTCCGGTCTGACTCTTTGTGATCCCACTGACTCGGGACCGCCAGGCTCCTCTGTCCGTGGAATTCTCCATGCAAGAATACTGGAGTGGGTTGCACTTTCTCCTCCAGCGGCTCTTCCTGATCCAGGGATCAAACCCAAGACTCGAAAACCCACCTGCTAATGCATGAGGATTCTTTACCACTGCACCACCTCCACTAATGTGTGGCCTTTATTTTTTAAAAAAATCATTATTTTATTTGATCTCCATCCAGACCTATAAGATAGGCACTTACTTTAAAAAGAAGAAAACTGACTTAAAAGAGAAATTTAAAACTTGTCAAACACTTCAGTCTCAGCAAGGGGAAGAATTAGCATTGACCCAGAGCTTGTGGACTCTGAATTCTGCATTCT
>NW_011494677.1:6042720-6066255 GCF_000754665.1 Bison bison bison | reverse complement strand
CAACCACAGACTGTCTTCAGCCGGTGAACCTCAAGCGATTCTCTGGGGCTCACACTTCAGGAGGGGACAGAGGACAAATAATCATGAACCACTTTCCATCACAAAGTTAATTTTTGTTTATTTTTTTTTCTCATTTAGTATCTGGATGTATTTTCCCCTCCTTTGCTCTGAAAACAGTTTCCTGAAGAATAAGTTTCACCATTTTCAGGTTTTTCTTGATCTAAACTCCTTTTAAAAAAAACACCCCGTGACCTCAATCAGGTTTCCATTCGAGAAAGAATACCATTGGCAGTGCTCTTAGTGGAAAGAACACTATAGTACAAGGAAGAGAAAATGAATTCAAGCCTTGATTTAGTTTCACTGGACAACATGATTGAGCATAGTAAGCCACCTGCCTTTATGAATTTTAGTTATTTTTATTTGATTTACTGGGAGCATGAAATGAGGTACCATACATAATGCAGCCAGAATAACATCTGCCAAATAAGTGCACATTCGATGCTAACCCACTCTTTCTATACCTATAAAATAAAGGATGTATACTATCTCAAGCACCTCTCTCTCTCTGAAATTCAGTTATAACAGAGCCCTTCCCTTGCATCAACTCCCTGTGGATGATTTGTTGATTTTCTGAGTTCTGTGAATTTCATCATGGCCTAATTTGATCCTTAAATAATAACAAACCGCTAATTTTCGTGTTTTTACCAATAAATTGTATTTCCAAGTTGAATCAAAACAACAGTAGAACAGGCACTACTCAAGATACAAGGCAAATAAAAGATACTGCATTAACCAGTCAAAATATTTTTTTTTAAATCAAGAAGCAATCACTGAATAGCTTTCCTTGATTTAGATAGCAATTAGGTTAATAATCAGACGAGCCTGATAATCACAGCTGAGGAACCCAATCAGCCAGATTACAATGTATTGCTTTAAACCTCTTAAAAGATCACATCGCAGCTGAATAGGGGGATTTACTTATGACTAATGTCCCTTGATCTTTACTAATTGTTTCATCAGATGCCAGTCCTTAAAGGAAAAATAGTTCCAATCTTTTCTTCGTAGAGCTATTTTGTTTAATTTTAAAATTATTTCCTTTGTAGGCTCAACAGAATTTTATTCTCCATAACAAGAAAAATTCTCTAAGTGAAAAACAGTGCTTTTTGCATCCTTCTGTTTCACACAAATCCAGCAATGTGTTCTCACCTATAGTGTTCATAATTTGCACTGTGGTTTGCTCATATTCCCTTCTTTTCCCAAAAAAGAATGGGTTTTATTTTTCTAAAAGCACCTGAGAAAAATATGCATCTTTATTGTTACTCACTGCTGAAAAGTAATGGGTATTGTCTTAACCAAACAGGGCATAATGACCAGGAGAGGTTGGTTTGTAGTTAGTGTATTTATATACAGAGCGAATATATATGTGTGGCCTCATGGTTAATTAATATGGTATATGCAAATTATTCAGACACTCACTCTTCCTAGCTACAGAAGGTTTGGCCCTCAACATGTAGGAATTTTAAAGGTGCATTGGATCAAGGTTCAGAGATCTTTACTCTGACCTTCCGCACCTTTAACTTCTAAAACATGGATCAAAAGCTAAAAGGAGAATAAAAATCACAAGAGACTTCATCCCAATTGTGACAGATGTCAAAAGCCAAAGCTTGATCACTCATAGGCTCAGGGAGAAAAATGGAAGGCTCCTATGACTAACATCATTCTGCCCAGTTTTCTTTGGTTTTCCTGTACGTTTGGCTTTGTGAATTTTGGTGTGATATTTCCATCGTATGTATGAATGTTTTCATCATCCACATCTTGTATATCTTTGTTGTTTCCTAATGTCAGGGCTTCCTCTCCCTTCTTTCCAGAAAAAAATCATCCATGATAAACCAATAAGTAATGTTATTTGTACGGATTAGCATTCCTAGAAAACTTTGATTTATTCTAGAGTTTGTATTTGTGTCCCCTCAAAATACAGCTGAAAGGGAATGAAGGATCGGCTGTGTCTTTCTCTTAGGAAATCTCTCTCCTGATTTTCTTTCTCAGTCACTGACTATTCATTCTCTATGTCCTTTATTCTTTCTCTGCTACTGAAATTCCAAATGTCCAAGAGTTCCAAGGCCTTTTTCTCTTTACTTATTACACCCAGTCCAGTGGTTGCAGATACCATGTGCATAGATTGAGCTCATGCCCCTGAGAACTCCAGACTCACAGGTCCATGTCCACCTAGGCATCTCTAGTTTCAGTCAAAACACCACTTTTGGGGACTTCTCTGGTGATCCAGTGGTTACAGTTCTGAGCTTCCACTGCAGGGGGTGCAGGTTTGAACCCCGACCAGGGAAGTAAGATCCTACACTAGTTAATTAAAAAACAAAAGTAAAGATAAATTTAAAAATAATAAACAATAAAGCAAAAAAAAAAATCACTTTTCCTCCAAGCAGCTCTATTGCTGGTCTTGTACGTGTTCATAAATACCCCTACTCTCTACCCGGTTACTCAAGGAATTAGGTAGACAAGCAAGTTAGGTTTCTGCGTGTTATTCCTCTTTCCCTCACTATCTTCCCATGCCCACATCTAATCTGTCCATATCCTGTAATATCTAATTCCAAATCTCCCCTGAATCCTTCCAGTTTTTTTCTATCTTTACTTCTCCTTACCCCAAATCATGATCACCTCTTATCTAGTTTCACAATGGTTTCAAACTCATCTTTTTGATGTTACTTTGCCCTTTCTGATGAATCCTCCATAGAACAGCCACAATGAGCTCCTTAAAGCATGAATTCCATTGCTCTCTTATGTAAAGTCTCTAATGGCTCTTCTCTCCTTTTAGGATAAAATCTAAACTCCTTATCCTGGCCTGGATTTGGCCTTACTCCCATCATTCACTCTCTTGTCTGCTGTACTCCAACATAACTGGCTTTTATTTGTTGCTGTTCCTGTTAGACCTGAGGGTCTTTGTACTTGTTGTTTTTCTATAACTAGAACTCTTTCCCTTCAGATCTGCAGAAAGGGCTGTCTGTCATTCAGATCTCAGGTTACATTTCACTTATTGGATTTTTAACCCTTCTCTGACCTCAGTCCTTGACCTTCAGAGCACCTCATGTTCATTTTATGCAGAGTCTTTGTCGCTGCTTCTACTGACTTGTCTTTTTTCTGTCTCCTGCCCCTTTTCTTGATAGTGCTAAAAAAAAAAAAAAAAGAAAAACCCTCTCAAAATAGAAGGTAAGCTCCATGCGAGAAGGACTTCATCTGCTTGTTCATGGCAGTAATTCCAGCCCTGGGAAGAGTGCTTGTCACGTAGATGGGACCCAATAAACCTACAGAGTGCATCAATGAAAATCTCAGAAAACATGATCTAAAAGGAATCAGACCATCTATTTGGCTTCCCACACATGGTGATTAGTGGCAGTTTGAAAACTGTTTATCTGTGTACAGCTGTCTCACTCCTTGCAGAGCTGATGAGCAAATGGGTTGTGTCTTCACAGAGCAAAGTAACTAAACATTTAACTTGAAGTAAGCAGTGGGTCATCAGCTGCTCTAGGCTGTGAGCGTGATGACTGACTGCAGACGATCTGTTGGAACACTTTCTGGGATGGACTTTTAAGTACCTGTCGAAGTTTACAATTTGAGAGCAAATGTAAGTGAACCTGAATGCCTTTCAACTTGGGACATTTGACGCTTGAGAAATCACCTCGCTTTCACTTTGTTGCTGGCTAGATCCACTCGTCTTTTAGTTTTAGGGCCTGAATCATCAGTTTCTCTAAATCCATTCATAAATTCAGTCAGCATTTTGCTCTGTCAGCTTGTGAATATAAGGGGGTAACGTCAGGCTTGGGGGTAAAAAACCTGTTTTTCACTGATGCTGCCTTCAAATACTTTTCAAAAGCCCACAACAATAAAAAATAAGAGATACTATTCTCAGTACTTCATCCAAATATAGCCTGCTTTCCTCCTCTTTTCTTTTTGTTTTTTTTGTCTCCACTTTAAGATTATCCAAGAAATAAAGAAAAGCCAATCATTCTATTCATATAGGCAGAACACACCCCAGCATGAAACCTATGTTTAAATGTTAATAGATGATATAGTCTATCACACTGTAAATTTTCATAGAGCTAAGGAAGGAAAAAAACAGAGAATATATATGTATATATAGATATAATAGCAAGAATTGCTGACTTTTGAATACAGGGCTCTGTGATTAATCTTTATGAGCTCAGTGGCACTTTTTAAAAATTTTCCTTTCTCATTAAAATACAGCTTTCTCAAAAATGCTGGCTCTGATTGGTAGATAATGGAAAAATATCATGGATGATGCCTATGAAGCTCATATCTTTCAAGTTGACCCTCTTGTCTCCTGTTTTAACAATGCTAAAAACACTTTTTTAAAATTCATTTTAAAAGAAAGTTGAGGTATAAACAAGAAATTTCCTTATTATAGAAAATTAGCTAGCAAAAAAACTTGTCTTCTGGTCTAGTTTCAATCGCAGTCCACAGAGGGATGAAAACAAGGGCTTTCTAAAATATCCTGGTGTACTAGGGTAGCCACTTGTCTGTAAGTAAAGATGTGTGTGTGTGTGTGTGTGTGTGTGTGTTGCATTCAGTAGAAGAGCTTAGACATGTTATTCTCTAATTATTTACCTTCCTCTGTAACTAACTTCAAGTAGCAATCACCCTGAACACCTCCTGTGCTTTTTTAATGTTTAGTTATTTAACCAACTATTTTTAAATTGCCTAGTCTCCTCAACTACCAGAGAAATTAAATAAAATAGCCACAGACCTCTAAAAGCTAAGTAAAATCACGCTTTGAGTCTCTGGGCTTCCAAATAAGAGGCTTGTACTTGAAAATGTTTAAATGTTAAATTCCCTAAAATCTAGGAAAGGAAGTGAAGCTGTGTGTACCTGGCACTTTGTCTTCTTGAGGCAGATTTTTTTAACGTTTTCTTTCACTTGCTTATTATGGAGAACTCAGTTTTCAATTGTGCTCCACCATTAAATTCTGAAGTCAGGGTGCTGGAGCCCTGAAATAAATTCAAGAAAAGTAAATGTCACCACCACCTCTAAAAAGGGAGCTTTAAACTCAAGTTCTTTTAACTTGAAATTGACCAGCCTCAGTGGTACATTATGAATGGGGAAAATGTTATCAATAGCTGAATCCCTTACATTCAAGTACAGTTTGGTGTTTTCAAATGACTTTCACATACATTCCCTAATTTAAATTTATTTTGGCCTCCTGATGTAGCCAGGGCAGGCCTGTTTTATAGATTAGGAAACTGAGGAGCTGGGGAATTTATCTGGTTCATAGGCAGGCTTCATCCTGGTAAGAATCCCAGTTCAGCGCTCTTTCATGCAGTCCTGAAGTGACCCTTGATCTAAACATCATCTAAAGTGATGCTGCAGAAGAAAAATTATGTTCTTGTCAGAAAACACAGTTTCTGAACCCAGAGATATTAACGCTGTTGCAACCTGTGCTTCCGGTAAAATCTAGGAGATGGTTTCATTTTTCCTTTAGATGATGTTTGAGATGTCCTTTTTTGAGAGGTTCTGTGACTAACTGGTTGCATTACTTATACAAACCATTAAATCCATCCAGGCCTTCATTTTTAAAATTAAATATTGTCCATAAACCAGGACTTGCTGATATCTAGAGCATTTCCAGCTGTAAAATTTTAGAATCCTGAGGTTCTTCCATGTTCAGTCCTTGTTTTGTTTTTTATCAGACCACCTTATCCCAGGTAAAGTGGTTCTCTTAACAAGGGAAGGGCGTCTCTTGTGCCTCAGTGGCGAAGAATCCACCTGCCAAAGCAGGAGACTCAAGTTCAGTCACTGGGTGGGGAAGATCCCCTGGAGAAGGGAATGGCAACCCACTCCAGTGTTCTTGCCTGGGAAATCCCATGGATGTCCTGGTGGGGTACAGTCCATGGGGTTGCAAAATAGTCAGATGCCATTTAGCAACTATACAACATTAACAAAACAAGGAAAAGCCTGCCATCATTCACAAAATCATGTGTCACTGCAAAGAATGCTCACCTGGAGCACCAGCAGCTTCTCTGCAATTGATCACACTGCCTCACAGGCCCATTCGTGCTGTCACACCTGCCATCATATCTTAAGCCTGCCTCTTTCCTTTGTTTTTTGAGATAGAGAGAGAGGCCCTCAGACCTGTGTGGTAGCTGCAGGATTCAGGGCTAATAGATGCCAGTTGAATGCTCCTTGACCAAGTTTATTTCTTTAAGTAAAATAGTTTGGGAGTACATAGCTGGCGTCGTTGACCGTCAACTTTCCCAAACTGGTGAGCAGGCCAGTTAAGGAAGGACTTTTTAAAAATATGCTTTATTTCTGAGAGGATATGACTATATCAAAGACAATAATTTTAAATATATATATAGAGAGAGAGAAAGAGTGAGTGAGCTTTTTGGACAAATATATTCTGATTTTTCAAAATGTTTGTACTTCCTAATCTAGGAATTACTATTCTGGAAAACTAAGAATTATAAGACTATTATCTTCTCATGCCAAGAATTTTCTAAATAGGGGTCTTTGGGGCACTATTATTTATGAACAGGGAAAGATGGAGATGGGACTTCCCTGGCGGATCAGTAGTTAAGGCTCTGAGTTTCCAATGTGTGAGTTGTGGGTTCAGTCCCTGATAGGGGAACTAAGATCCAACATGCTGTGTGGTATGGTCAAAATAAATAAATAAATAAAAAGATGGAGGCGATACCCAGTATTAAGAAAATGATTATATAAAATATAGCAAAAACTCTCCCTTGATATTGTACAGTCATGAAATTGTGGTGGGAGAAATACTGATAGAAATAAATCACAATATAAAAAGTATAAGAAAAAACAGAAAAATATGTAAAAGTGTGTCAATACAAGAAGGAACTGATATCAATGGTAATTAAGGGGATGGACCTTTATGTCATTAAAAAAAATTTCTCTTAAAAGGGAGCATAGTTGATTAATAATGTGTTAGTTTCAGGTGTACAACACAGTTATTTCGGTGTGTGTATATATATATATGTATACACCAGTGTGTGTAGATACATGTATCTATTCTTCTTCAAATTCTTTTCTGATTTAGATTATTACAAAATATTGAGCAGAGTCCCCTGTGCTATACAGTAGGTCCTTGTTGGTTATCTGTATTAAATACAGCTGTGTACATGTCAATCCCAAACTTCTACTTTTCTCTATACTTCTATATATTCCAAATTTTCTCTGATGATACTAAATGTTACTTCAACTTTTTAAAAATCCAATGGCTGGATGATCCCTTGGTGGCATTGAAAATTACATCCGAGTATATGTCTGAGTTCTGATTCCAATGTAAACACCAGTCACATTACATAAAGAAATCATCTAAATACTCTGGGCTTTCATTTCTTCAAAAGTAAAGTGATTGTAAAAATAAGCTGGTTTGTTCCTTAGATCTCTTGCAACTGTGATGTTATAATTCTTTGCAAGAAGTATTAGACAATGAGGTCTAAAGACCTTCAGGATGGTGTCCTGACAATACCAACGTTCTTTCCCCTCCATTTCCTTGTGGAACCTAGTTTGCTGTGGATCGGAAGCAATAACTAATAATAGATAATGAAACTAAATACTAAATAATAGAAGTGCCTAGAGCAACACAAGCCCTCTCGGGATTGCATCTCCAGGCCCTTCAACTTCCATCCCTTTGTTGTTGTTCTTTTTTAATTGGAGGATAATTGCTTTACAATATTGTATTAGTTTTTGCCATATATCAACATGAATCAGCCATAAGTATACTTGTCTCTCCCTCCTGAACCTCCCTCCCACTTCCCACCTCCCTTCATTGTTTTTTAACTTAGCCCCATTTTGACCTTGCTTCACATAGAGACAGATCTTTCAGATATAAAATTTACAAAGATATGCTGTATCTTTTTAGAGTGAATTTGACATAAAGACAAAAGAATGGAGAGAAGAAGCTTGAGCTCTTACCGTATCCAGAGACAGTGAATATGCCTCTGTGGTTCTAGATTCTATGTTCTTGGAATTTCAACAGCTATTTGGCAAAGTGATTAGGAAGAAAACTTGCCCCTTTTACAACCGCCTTCTTATTCCTACAACCCAAATGCACGTGTGCTGTCGGCCTCGGCCGTTGCCCTGAACCCACTAGTGTACATCCCTCACCTGCTTGACTGAATCCTACGATAACAGATGCTGAGAGATTCAGTGCATCCCCAAGCCCAACAAACAGCCGCTGCCTAAGACAGCTTCTTCCCATGAGTGAGAAATTTTTTCAAAGAGCTCAATTCATAGAAATCATTTATTCATTCAAAAAGCACCTTTTGAGTTTCCAGTAGAGGCCATGTATTGTGCTAAAGTGGATATAAAGATAAGCCGAACCTAGGTCCTTATGGGTATATAGTGTAGAGGAAAACTACACACTCCGTAGGAATAATGAAAATCTAAAGCACAAGTGAGTAAGGGTCACAGGAGCAAACTGTCAGAAGGTTATGGAAGCCAGAAATGGCGTGGTGTGAAAGGTCAACGGCATTAGAAAGGGGACCCAAGATTTTATGGTCTGGCTTCCCCAACCCCAGCTCTTCACAGAGGGCAGCCTTTCGGGAAGGCTGACTTCTCCCTCCTCTGCTTGAAGTAGCCTGATGCATATAGTACCTCTTGGATACTTTGAAAATCCCCATGATAAACATCTGGACCCGACACAGAAGCCTCCAGGAAGCTGTCTCTTCGGCATCCACCTACAAGCAAGCCATAAACACAACCTATTAAATAGCATGTCATGCTCTGGGATTGTCTCCTAAACCCTAGTCTTTTTTCCTCTTTATTGTCTCCTCAGGAACATCACACTTAGCCAACCATTAGGGCACAAGAAATGACCCTCCTGCAAGGGGGGTGGTGGGGGGACACTCACTCTTAGAAAGTTACAGGGACACAAGATAATTAGAGAGTCCACTCCGCCTCCCGTTAAGGGATAAATCTTGTTTTTCTTCCTCGCTTTTGTCTGTTTGTAACCCGGGGTCAACTGTCGTTAACTCTTTTGGTTCTTGAGAAAAATCCTTTCAGTCCATATTTCCAGGCCCAAATCTTGACTCAAGTTTCTTTTTAAAAAATCCCCATTTGAAAGCTAAGTAGAATGGTAACAGATTAGAGACTGAAAAGAAAGGAAGAAAATAAATGTAGGTATTAGTGGGGAAAAAAAAAACCCCTACAGTTACTTGAATCTCCTTAACTTTAGCTGGATTCTCAATGTTGCATCACTCAGAATTAAAGCTTTCCATGATTTTGCCAGAAGTATCCAGGTTAGCTGAACTTTTCAATTACTGTTTGCTTTTCTCTGAATAACTTAAATCCCCCTTATTTCATTAAAAAAATCTATATATTCATTCTAGGAAAAGTTCTTTTCTGTGCTTTTTCAACCACTTCCAGCCACGTCAGAAAAACAACTTCTCTGTTGTCCATCTATTATTCTATTCATACTTATCTTCCCAAGCTGTCACTAATTAGCATCTCCATATATACAGATTCACGAAATCTTAGCATTAGTTTCAGCAGTGAAATTCTTTTGACCACAGGGGAAGCAGAGGGTGGGACAAATTGAGAGACTAGCATTGACATATATACACGACCAACCGTGTGTAAAATAGATAGCCAGCAAGAAACTTGCGTATAACACAGGCAGCCCAGCCTTGTGATGACTTTGAGGGGTGGGCTGGGGGTAGGTGGGAGGGAGGCTTCAGAGAGAGGGGATATATGTATACTTACAGCTGATTCACGTTGGTGTACAGCAGAAACTAACACAACATTGAAAAACAATTATCCAACAATTAAAAAAAATAAAGCAAAAAAAAATTCCTCTTGGCTCCATCATTCAGACCACAAAGCAGAGAACTGCCCCCTTTGGGATATGACCTTTAGTACATTTGCATTCTGCTTTCATCTTTATTTCCATGTCAGAATTTAGCTATTTGCTCTTTCATCTACTTAAAACTAGTTCTCACCACCCTTTAGAAAGATATACTAACTGTGGTACCTAACAATGGGTCTATTGATTTTTTTAATTTAAATTTATTTTTAATTGGAGGATAATTGCTTTACACTATTGTGTGGGTTTCTGCCGTACATCAGCATGAATCAGCCATAGGTATACGTATGTCCCTTCCCTCTTGAACCTCCCTCCCACCTCCCACCCCATCTCACCCCTCTAGGTTGTCACAAAGTACCGGACTTGAACTCCCTGAGTCATGCAACAAGTTTCTACCGGCTATCTAATTTTGCATATGGTAATGTATACATTTCCATGTTACTTTCTCAATTCATCCTACCGTCTCCTTTCCCTTCTATGTCGTCAAATCTGTCCTCTACGACTGTGTCTCCACAATGGGTCTGTTGATTTTTAATAAGCAGAATCATAAAGAGATGAAGTATAGTTTTAATTATTTTAGAATTCTTGCTGTTTTGATTGATGCACTAACTTTTCACCATATTGCTGCTAATATTTTTATTATTATTATTATTATTACTCCTAATCCTTTAGGAATTTTTGGCAACTCAAGTGTCTACCTGCCCTTACTGGGTCTTCTTTAGAAGTCACCAGCACTTGGAGCCATTTCTGCCTGGACGCACACAGCAGCTAGTTCCCGTCAGGACTTTTCCATTTCCACGGGAGCACTGATTCTCTTTCAGTTTGACTCAGATCGAAGGGCTTATCTCTGCTTCTATCCAGTTATCTTTTTCAGCATCAATTGGATTCTGTATCTCTATGGCTTAGTAGATGGAAGGGCACGCTGACCTGACCAGCTGCTTTCTTTTATTTCAGAAAATCTATTTTCTAATCACTTTTCCTCGAACCTAAGTGGGTCTGTGTTTCCCCCTACATTTCGTAATTTATCACATTTACATTTTTGGTGGCTTATTTTGAATTGACTTTCTGATAAGAGGATTGTGATAGGTCAGTCACCATCAGTCATTATACCTAGCAAGTGAGAAGTACTCTTCTTTCTAGGTTTCCTTTAGAAGTGCTTGTTTTACATACAATTGATGATCCAGGTAGACGCTACTTGGATTTAATAAAAAGCAAACAAGGGGCTTCCCTGGCAGTCCAGTGGTTAATACTTCCACTACAGGGGGCATGGGTTCAATCCTTGGCTGGGGTACGAGGATCCCACATGCTGTGCAGTGTGGTCAATAAATAAATAAAAAACAGAAACCAAAACAAAGGATGAAAAAGATTTTGTTGCTTAAAGTCTTTTCTTGAGTCTACTTGCCTTCTCAGCTCCAAAAGCCCCAAATAAGGTTAAAAAAATGTTATTTAAATTATAATTCTAACTCCTGGACAGTTGTTTGACTCTTTTCTAGCCCACTTTAGGGCTAATGCTCAAAACAGTTGGAGACTAAGTATGAAAGGAAGGCTAGTGATGGGGACAGGGGTAAATTAGCAGTAAGCACCCATGAACACCTGAGGACAGTCAGCATTGCCTGTATTTCAATAGGGGAAGCGGGTGTGGCGTACTCACTCTCTCCCCTATGGCCACAGGACTGAACGTGCCCATGGTTTCCCATCAGATGATTCCACTGATCTAAAACCCCCTTGTAATTTCCACATGGCTAATCAAGGGATAAACAGTGGTGCAGAGAGAGAGGAATAGGAAGTTACTTCTAAAAATCCTGACATGGAATTCTTGGCCTCCGTTCTTTATTTCCCCTATGAATCTTGTTTGTTTTTTTTTTAATGTTTGACAATATATGAAGAATTTTTATATAAGGAATTATACATTATATAAAATATTTGTTATATATGGAACTATCACACACTTTTAGCCATTGCTATATTAGATTCTTATATACTTACCAGGGCTTCCCTGGAACTCAGCTGGTAAAGAATCTGCCTGGAATGCAGGAGACCCCGGCTTGATTCCTAGGTTGGGAAGATCCCCTGGAGAAGGGATAGGCTATCCACTCCAGTATCCTTGAGCTTCCCTGGTGACTCAGACAGTAAAGAATCCACCGGCAATATGGGAGATCTGCGTTCGTTCCCTGGGTTGGGAAGATCCCCCGGAGGAGGGCATGGCAACCCACTCCAGTATTGTTGCCTGGAGAATCCCCATGGACAGAGGAGCCTGGTGGGCCCCAGCCCGTGGGGTCACAGAGTTGGACATGCCGAAGCAATTAAGCACACAGCACATATACTTACCAAAAAATAGTAAGAATATAGAAAATCTGAACAACATAATTAATAAGCATATTTAAAAGAACATATGAAGAATGCTAAACCCAACAAGGAAAAAATACCTAACCTTTTGGAGAACATAAAAATGTATATAAAAATTGACTGCTTATTCCAATAACATAAAAATCAATACTTTTTAATAATTGTTTTCACATGAATCATAATACAATTTTTAAATTAATTTTTGGTAACAGTGGTAAATAATCTGCCTGCCAATGCAGCAGATGCAAAAGATGTAGTTTCAATCCCTGCATAGGAAGATCCCCAGGAGAAGGAAGTGGCAACTCACTTCAGCATTCTTGTCTGGACAGAGGAGCCCAGCGGGCTGTAGTCCATAGGGTCGCAATCAGACACTGAGAGACTGAGCATGCATGCATACATAGTCGCTTTATAGTGTTGGATTAGTTTCTGCTGTGCAGCAAAGAAAATCAATTATACGCCCTCATACTAATCCTTAATGAAATATATTTAGTACACATTCATCTTTTTTAATTGCATGGTTTTCTGTTGCTGAAATAATATAAAGTACACCGGAATAGTTGGAAGACCATATTCTTTGTAGTCCTATTTTTATGACCTTGAGTAAGTCTTGACTTTTCTGATCCTAAGTCTCTCCCTTTAGTTTGGGATAATAATACCTACTCTGTAGGCTCAGATGGAACATCTGTAGGTGTGTTTTGTACTTTGCAATATGGATCTTAGTGGTATTTTTGTTGTTTTTTTCATTCCCCATCCTCCCCGTCCCACTCCAACACTGTAAAGAATTGCTGACCTGAATGGAAGTGGGCGGGAGTCATCTAGCAAGGATGGAAGGCTGAGTCCTTATTTATTTAATGAACCTCCCCTGATAGTTCTGTTACCATGAAGTTTCTACTTGGATTTCTGATAATGCCCCCTCTCTTTGTTTTGACTTTCTGCCATTTGAAAGATACAAGTTAATGAAGAACTTAGTATTCTTTGGTACCGCATGGACTGTAGCCTGCCAAGCTCTGCTGTCCATTGGATTCTCCAGGCAAGAATACTAGAGTGGGTTGCTATGCCCTCCTGTAGGGGATCTTCCTGACCTGCGTCTCTTTTGTCTCCTGCATTGGCAAGCAGGTCTTTACCACTAGTGCCAGCTGGAAATAACAGGAGGAGAAGGGGACGACAGAGGATGAGATGGCTGGATGGCATCACTGACTCGATGGACATGAGTCTAAGTGAACTCCAGGAGTTGGTGATGGACAGGGAGGCCTGGCGTGCTGCAATTCATGGGGTCGCAAAGAGTCAGACACGACTGAGTGACTGAACTGAACTGAACTGAACTGAATGTAAAGTGAAAGTGTTAGTCACTCAGTCAAGTCTGACTCTTTATGACTCCTCAGACTGTAGCCGCCAGGTTCCTCTGTCTATGGCATTCTCCAGACAAGAATACTGGAGAGGATAGCCATTCCCTTCTCCAGGGGATCTTTCCAACTCAGGGATCAAACCCAGATCTCCTGCATTGCAGGCAGATTCTTTACCATGTGAGCCATGAGAGAAGCCCATTTAATTTAATGCTCGTGTCTTTTATGTTCTAGTGCAATCCTGGGTTCTAGACCCAATCTAATTCACTCAATCCCTTAATCTCCAAGTAGCTGACCAGTGAGAAACCTGGCCCGTTTTTGTGTGGTTTCCTGAGGCTTACAGCATCCTGACGTCCCCTCCTTACGTGTTCTCTCTTGGCGTCCCAACCTCTGCACACAATACTATTGAGATGTCTTTCACTTAATACTTTTCTTATTTACTTACCACATGTATGTATAGTAATGTATTCCTGCACATTTGCACAGAGGACAGCACCCATGTTTTAATGAACACAGACATGTTCTTCCCATACTTGTAGATAGAATAATAATGTGAAATTAAAATTGCAGTTTCATTTAGCATAGTTATCTTGCATGCATACTCAGTCACTCAGTTGTGTCTGTCTCTTTGCAACCCCATGGACTATAGTTCTCCAAGCTCCTCTGTCCATGGGATTTCCCAGGCAAGAATAGTGGAGTGGGTTGCCATTTCCTTCTCCAGGGGATCCTCCCGACCCAGGGATTGAACCTGCTTCTTATGTGTCCTGCATTGATAGGCGGGTTCTTTACCACTAGTGCCCACCTGAGATCTTGACTATTATATAATAATTCTAACAATATTGTCCATTTCTCAATGCGTTCTGGGAACTTCTTGGAATCTCTGCATTAAGAAATGACTGTGGTAGGAAGATTTTTTCTGGAAGTTGAGGAGACTGGTTATATTTGATGGCAGATTCCAGGAACCTCAGCTTCCACTCTCTCCCATGAGGTTTCTATTCTATGTTGAGGTGTATGCGTGCTCAGTCATACCTAACTCTTTGAAACCCCATGGACTGTAAGCCCACCAGGCTTCTCTGTCCATGGGATTCTCCAGGCAAGAATACTGGAGTGGGTTGCCATATCCTCCTCCAGGAGATCTTCCCAACCCAGGAATCAAACTTGCATCTCCTGAGTCTCTTGCACTGCAGGCAGATTCTTTACTGCTTGAGCCACTGGGGAACAGGCACAAAGATTCCCCCCAGAGTACCCCCTCCCAACAGGATGCTGATGATGCTACTTGCAGTTCTGCCCAGGAAGTGCTCTCAGTGCTACCACTGTAACACAGCTCAGGTGGTAAAGAATCTGCTTGCAATGCAGGGGACCCCAGTTCGATCCCTGGGTTGGGACGGTCCGCTGGAGAAGGGATAGGCTACCCACTCCAGTATTCTTGGGCTTCCCTTGTGGCTCAGCTGGTAAAGAATCCACCTGCAATGAGGGAACCTGGGTTCTATCCCTGGGCTGGGAAGGTTTCCTGGAGAAGGGAAAGGCTACCCACTCCAGTATTCTGGCCTGGAGAATTCCATGGACTATACAGTCTATGGGGTTGCAAAGAGTCTGACATGACTGAGCGACTTTCCCTTTCTTTCATTACAAAGTATTAATGCCAAGAAGACTTACAGGTAATAATGTTTCTTCCTCTAGAAATCCATCATCTTTAAGATTTTGGCACTGATCTTCCCTGCCTGCTTCCTGGACCTTACTCACCACCTTGTCAAAAAGCCCCAAGGGTCGGTATCTGCTACCCTGCCTCCGTGCATCATTCCAAGGGTTCCTGGGTACCACTGCTTGACCCTCTCTTTAGAAAGTCCCTTCTCATACCCTCCTTTCATGTTTTCACTTTGAGATCAGTCCTCTCTTAAGAATGGATATATTTCTAACTTAAGAAGTGGGGTAAAGGGGCAAAAATATGAAGCTTAGGTGTTAAATTAATTTACACCTCAAATTAATTTGAATTAAATTCAAATTTTGGCTCTGTCACTCACAAGTAACATGATCTTTGGCAAGTTAAATTATTAAAACTAACAGTCATTAATATCACAGAACATCTATTAACCCTTATAGATCAGGCATTAAATTAGGCACTTTAAGTGGTTTTTCTCAACTAACTCAGCACACTAGTTTTTGTATCTGTTCTAAAAAATAAGGTCAAATAAGCCTATCTCATTGAAGAGTAGTAAAAATTAGACCGATAACATCAAAGGTGGTAACAGTATTAAGTGTCTGATTATGTAGGTGTGAGGGAAAGGGAAATTGATTTTAAAAAATATGTGACAGGGAATTCCTTGGTGGTCCAGGGATCAGAACTCAGCACTTTTGCTGCCAAGGCCCAGGTTCAATCCCTGGTCAGGAAACTAACATCCCACAAGCCTCATGACGTGGCCAAAAAATGAAAAAAATTTTTTTTTAATTTTAAAAAAATTGAAAAAGATATATGTGACAGAAATGGTAAAAAAAAAAAAGGAAAATCTGTTAGAGAAGATATCTATATCTGTATGCTCAAGGACAAATGGAGGACAAAAGGACCAATTACCTGAAGAATAAGAGCAAGGTATGTATAGAATATTCTAGGGTTGAAACTAATAGAGCAGAAGGTCATATATGAAAGAAACAATTCACTCTGTAGGGGTCCTCCCCCACTGATACTATCACCTTTCACAAGGTGTCAGTTAATTAACTTATTTTTCTCCTCGGTATACTCACAGGCATTTAGGATACAATTGATCCTATACAATTATAGAAAACTTTTACTCCAGGAGGGTAAACAGGGAGTTTCTTTCTGACTTAAATGGAAACAATCATGATAACAGTGCTGAAAGTTAAGCATAAACTTGTATGGGACACCATGCAATTTTGTTTCCAGAAGGTTCAATAAAATATTTTCCATGTTCACTTTGATTCAAGAAGCTGACTCCTTTTGCTAACACATGAGAATTACCACTGATTAGAGCATTTGCTGCTCATGATAGTAGCTCCCCTTTTTTCCTTTGTTCTTTATGTACAACCTGCTGTAATATTGACAGTTTTGCTGCTGGAAAGAATAACACAGGACAGCTTTTCTTAAGTTCCAAACTGAATTTTGTGGTTAATTGATTGGCCAGCTGGCCCTGCCGTCTCTTGACCTCTACAAGAGCCAGCAAGATTGATGGTTTTCAACAGCCTTCATGGTGCACTGAAGCATTCAGATCTATCTTTTGTTATTGGAGAAACACTAAGTTCTTACGTAGCACATTATTTAGTAGACTCCGGCGCTGATGAGTTGGGAGGCCAGCAAATACCCAACTGGAAGACAATGTTTGCAGATCAAAGGAGCCGAAGAGACAGAGAGTTCATAAAATGTGAATACAATTCCAGGGGAGGATTGATGATTATGGAAGCAGAAAGCCAATCGAGTTAAAGATTCATTCTAGCAACAAGCCCCATCGGCTCACTGGCACCCATCCCTCTAGGAAGTTTCCTTGGCTTTTCAAGTTCTACACAAGGAAAGAACAAAGCTATCAAGGATGCTCTCATTCCGGAAAGGCGGCTGCAAGATGGCCTGAATCAGAGGTCAGCAACTACCACTGAGAGTTCATCCCATCTGACCTCGTAAAGAATACAGCTCAAACTGCGGTTCAGCAGGAGTGGTTTAGCGTCATCAACACCAAGGAGCCCCAGTGAATGTGGCAATTTGGAAATTACTGGGTGGGTCACTTCTTCAGAAACTTTTTCTCACCTGAAAAGTGAAGGAGAGCTGAAACACACATCTTCGATGTTCTTTTTAAGTCTTCATAGATTCATGCCATGACTCCGGTGACAGAAGGGTATGTTAACAAGGGATAGGTTCTCTTGTTTGAAGAGTATACCCATAATGCAGTAAAAAAATGAAATATATATTTTTAAATCAACTGTTGGCCTAGTTTTGCCGCCTGCATCTCTCAATTGCTATTTCAAAATTTCGACTCTTAATGACTTTGAAGAATAGTAAGTTGGGATGGTGGTAGAGAAAGAATGTTAATTTAAAAAAAAAAAAAGGTAAATCTAAAAAGTAGAGCTAAGTGGTAAGAAAAATTAATTTAGTGTCTCCTGACCAAAATAATTGCATGTGTTCCTTAATCTGTCACAAAATGTAACTTCACTGTCTGTACAGTTTAGTGAATAAAATCCCTCATTTTGGTTATTGGTTTCAATCTTGGAAAAGATGCTACTAGAGATAATTTAATTCTACTGTCTTCATTTGTGCTTAGCTAGCTGAGTTATCAACACATTGGAGATTTGGGGAAACACAACAGATAATAAATTTCTGTATATGTCTCATTCTCTGCAACAATCAAGAAGTTGAAATTGCCTAATCTTTTCAAGTGAATGCGCCACTTTGACCCAGGCAAAGGAGAAATAAAACAACAATACCAACCAGCCATTTCAAGCATCCTTCTGCTGCATAATAACTCAGCAGTAGGCTTTACTAATGGTGTTTATGAGCTGCCTGGCTGGGATTAGCCCTGAAGCAAGGAGGTATTTGCCCAGTGGGCTTCTTCTGTGTGGGGGGCCTTTTTGCAGCCGGGGGCTCTTTTAGGTGACTTGGCAGGAGCAGTCTCTGCAGGCCAAGGCCTTCTGCAATGAGCTAACTGTCCCATGATTGCTTTACTGTCCGTGCTGCATTCAGAATGTTTTAGGACACCAATACAGTGCCATGAAAATGACTATGTAGGACACGCCTTTGCCGAGAGATCATGATGGCTGTTTTTTAGGTATTATTTACTTATTTATTTGGTGCCGAAAGCAAATAGACCAAAACCACTTTTCAGAGCTTAATCAAGATCGTTGTTTCCTCAAATCCAACAGGACTGTAAGTGCAGTGAAGAGAGGAGAAGCAATCATCTACCATCAGCCATGAGATGAGAATGGAAGTAGATTATACACAGAAGTAGGAGGTGTATGAGACCGGTGCAGAAACCACGCAGTGATGGCTGGATGCAGGCAGAGTTGAAGGCAATTGAGAGCCAAGGGTTGGACCATCCAAGGTGTCCTTTGGCCTTAAAATAATTCAAACTCTTCCTGAATTCAAGTCAAAGGAAATCAGTAACGCTCAATATACTTCAGGTTTCATTTGACGCCCACAACTGAAACTGCCTCTTTGGGGTGTGTGTATTTCCCTCGGCAAAGAATATAATTGAATCTGGAAATTATCTGCAGGGCTACCTGTTCAGACCTGTTATTTCAACTCCCTGAAAACAGCTGTATTTTGTTCCACTGGGGAGATTTCTCATGATGGCGCCTATTTACTAAGAAGGGACTATGCCCACCTGCCCTAGGGTCCAGAAATGAACTGGAAACCTACAGCTAATTCATATAAGATGTAATGTCAAAGAAAATTAAGTTAAGGGATGGATCCTGGCAGGGTCCCAGGAAATCTCAGTCAGATTCCCCATCCCTGTAACTCATGGGGAATATGAATTCATGAAATCCAACAGACTGAATCCAATTTATTTGTCAAATTCAAAGGAGTGAGTATTACAAAGGGGCTTGATACAAGTGAGTAGCACACTTGAAAGTCTAGAGGATCGCTGTCCTTTCAGTTCTTTACATAATTTTTTGTAATTATTGTTTTCTAGTAAAGAAAGTTCAAATAGATATGTGTGTACACACATATACATATCACATATACATATCTACTTGAATACATATGTATATGTATCGTCTTTGGGGTCTTCCCCAGTGGCATTAGTGATAAAGAACCCGCCTGCCAATGCAGGAGACATAAGAGACCTGGGTTCGATCCCTGGGTCGGGAAGATTCCCTGGAGGAGGGCATGGCAACCCACTCCAGTATTCATGCCTAAAGAATCCCATGGACAGAGGAGCCTGGCGGGCTATGGTCCACAGTGTCACAAAGAGTCAGACATGACTGAAGCAACTTAACATGCATGCATATCTTCTTTGAGGTCAGTCAAGGACACACAAGGATTTGTCCGATGTAACTTCAACATTCTGCTAAGCTTAGGGAGGAGATGTAGAAGGATGAAAAGGAATTTAAGGAGATAATTCTGAATCACTGAGCAGGTGCTCATTAGGTACCCAGCGTATGGAGGATACACATGGAGGAAGCAGAACATGTGGCCCCACTGTTTAAGGTGACCAAGTGAGATGGAGGAAAGATTAAGAACACGAGGCAACATAGCTGGAACTGCCACTAGCTAGCATGTGCCAAATGAGTGATCAAGAATACAAGCGTGGTGTCAAAAGAAGTGAGCCATGGTTATGGTCTGGAGATGGTACACTGAGCCCTGGTTTTTGGGTGAGATGACACAGCGGTCAAATGTCTGGATGTTGGAGTCAAGCTGCATGGGCTGACGTCTCAGCCCTACCACAAAGAACTATAAGACCTCAAGGAAGTTACCTAACCTTTCTCTCCTTTGATTTTTCATCTCTGACTTAGAGCTGATAGTAGTCTGTCATAGTTGCTCTCAGGATTCAATAAGTTAGAAAGAGCTTAGACCCGTGTTTGGTGGACTTGGTGAAGGAGCCGGACCTTCCGGTTGCCTTGAAGCATGTCTTGTCTTAGGATAGGGAGAGTGAAGCTACCACACTTTATGAAGTGACGGGTGGGAACGCAGGGATGGGGAAATGCCTGGCTTGTCTGGGGCATGTAGCAAAAAGATCTGTAACTGGACCAGAATACTCCCATGAGAGTGAGATTCATGGGGATCAGACTGTTAACCCTGAACACTAAGACAAGGGGTTTCTTTTCCATTCTATAAGACAATTTCCCACCCCTCTCTTCCTCGTAAGACAAGTAATGGTGCTGTATACGTAATAGAACACACTTGTGTGTAACTAACTTGTTACTTGTATGTAACTATGAGCAGAATTAAGTACCTATAATCTGACAACAATTTGACAACAAAATCAGTTTACCAGATAATGATATGCATAATCAGTGGTGTGCTGGTAACCACCTCTCCAGATTAAAAACAAAATCTTAGTTTATATAAATACTCTTATCATGGTCAATTGAAACTATCAAAGTGATGTCACTGAGCAGGGAGTCAGGAAGACACTTGCACAGATGGCTCTTGTGAGCAGGTGTGAGCACTGCCTCCTACTTGGTCTCTATGAGCACAAAATGAGCTCCCTGAAAACAGCAACTATTTCTTGTCCTCTTCTATATCCCCCACACTAGGCACCTAAGTTATACTATATGGATGTATGTGTATTGGAGAAGGCAATGGCAACCCACTCCAGTATTCTTGCCTGGAAAATCCCATGGGCTGAGGAGCCTGGTAGGCTGCCGTCCATGGGGTCGCAAAGAGTCGGACACAACTGAGTGACTTCACTTTCACTTTTCACTTTCATGCATTGGAGAAGGAAACGGCAACCCACTCCAGTGTTCTTGCCTGGAGAATCCCAGGGACAGCAGAGCCTGGTGGGCTGCTGTCTATGGGGTCGCACAGAGTCTGACACAACTGAAGCGACTTAGCAGCAGTAGCAGCAGCATGTATGTGTATAGATGATAAGTCATCATCTGTGTGTGTGTGTATCATCTGTATGCCTATAGGTAAGTAGGTACACATAAATGGATCTGAAAAAAAATGATGGTAATTGGCATTGCCTTTATGCATGCATGCTAAGTCACTTCAGTTGTCTCTGACTCTTTGTGACCCTGTGGACTGTAGCCTGCCAGGCTCCTCTGTCCATAAGATTTCCCAGGCAAGAACACTGGAGTGGGTTGCCATGCCCTCCTCCAGGGGATTTTATGGACCCAGGGATCAAACCCACGTGTCCTGCGACTCCTGCATTGCAGGTGGATTCTTTACTGGGGAAGCCCCTCATCACCTTTCTAGAACCAACTTAAATGATGGGTTTGCTTTCTTTCTGTTTAGTATTTGTAAATAGTATTTGTAAGGAGTATTTGAGTTTACTCTTTGCACATCATTGATAACATGCTCAAAGTCAAAAGCTTGCATGTCCTTCAGAGCAGATCTCTGCTGAGACCTCTGTGTCCTGAGGGCTCCGCTGCCCTGAACCAGCCTGACCTGATCTCCCTCCATTGTTCTGGTGGGATTAGGAAGGGACTGCTCCAGTGCTGTGGGTCATTCTGGGTAAGACCAGCCCCTTCATCTTCTACACATGAGAAGCTGGTCCATGGGAGGAAAAGCCTGGAGCAGGGAAAAGGAACAAACCCAGAGGGCTTGAGGTTCCAAGATTCTCTGGAGTGTCCAGCCAGAAGGATTGGGGGAGGGAGAGGGGAACAGTGAGGCAGAATAACCTACAGACAGATGGGCTGAACCAAAGCCCCGGAGACGCTCTCCTTCTCAATAAGGAGTTCTCTAAGCCAAGTGGCTGTTAGGGAACAGCCCTGGCTTGAAAACTCATTTACACCAGAGTGCAAAATGACTAATTTGAGAGAAGCCTTTGATCTAGGGGGAGAGGGAGTTAGGAGAATGAGAGTTAGGCTGCCAGGTGTCTTCCCACAGTCCCTGCTTTGCATATGATGCACACTCAATCCGTGCTTGGATGACACTGAGTTAGCATGATCCAAAGGAGCCTGTTACTGTCTAAATACATGTGTGTGTGTTGAATGGTGAAAGAGCATTTTCTCCCAGATCTTCCAGTTCTTGCAGGTCACTGTCTTCTTACTCACCCACACATCTCTGACTAAATCCTACATTTTTCAAGGGATAGTCTGGCTGGACCAGTCACTTATCTGAGATGGAAGCTATTTCAGGAAGACCTGTAGGAATTCTCCACTTCCCTTGCCTTCCAAGGGATGCTCACATAGTAAACCGGAAGAATCATAGTGCTTGGAAGGATTTCAACTCATCTGACTCTTACTGCATCTTCAGCCTCTTCTCTCACCATGGATGTCACGTTCCCAGGTCCCTTTTGGTCACTACTCTAGACTCAGAGCAAGTGACTCTACTTATCCTCAGTACAGACCACAGATGCTCATGTCTTAGACCCCCATCCTCCCCCTTACAATCTTTTCCTAGAGGTCTTTCTCTCCAATGCCAAGCTAATAATGATCCTATTTGAGGGACTCTGCTCAGTCTTTTGTGTGTGTGTTCCTACTTAAGCATAGACAGGAAGGACTGAATGTCTGACCTCCTCCTTCTCAGGTGGGTGGTACAGCTGTCCCATCATTTTCCTTTCACCACTGAGAAGGGGAGAAGCAGGTGGAAAGGGACCTCCAGAAATAACTTCCTCCCTTTCACAATATTAAATCACTGCCTCAATTGTCCACTAACCATAAGAAAGCTTGGGCAGAACCACAGAGTTTCAAGAGAAGCCATTTAAGTTTTTGATTCAGATGGTAAATAGAACATAAATGGTGTCTCAACGGGACTACTTCATTTCTCTGCAAATGAGAAAAACAAAAAAAACAAAAAAAGTGGTGAAGAAGCCATGGTGGGCTACTGCGGTGCTCAGGCTGAAAGTATTAGACAGCCATGCAGTGTAGCCGTCATTGGGCAGGAGGACGAATAGACAGTGGTAACATCCATTTGGAATTAGCATGCTTTAGGGACAGCCTTAAAGACAGTTGGATGGCATCACCGACTCAATGGACACGAGTGTGAGCAAGCTCCGTGAGATAGTGAAGGACAGGGAAGCCTGGCGTGCTGCAGCCCAGGGGGTCGCAAAGCGTCAGACACAACTGAGCGGCTGCACAACAAGGGACAGCCTTACAGAGAGAAAACAAGACAAAAGGCAGCCAATATCGGCAGAGGTTTTGCCATACCTCTGTCATGGAACAACAGACTGGTTCCAAATAGGAAAAGGAGTTCGTCAAGGCTCTATATTGTCACCCTGCTTATTTAACTTATATGCAGAGTACATCATGAGAAACGCTGGACTGGAAGAAGCACAAGCTGAAATCAAGATTGCCGGGAGAAATATCAATAACCTCAGATATGCAGATGACACCACCCTTACAGCAGAAAGTGAAGAACTAAAAAGCCTCTTGAGGAAAGTGAAAGTG
>NW_011494677.1:6032094-6042219 GCF_000754665.1 Bison bison bison | reverse complement strand
GAAGAGTTGACTCATTGGAAAAGACTCTGATGCTGGGAGGGATTGGGGGCAGGAGGAGAAGGGGACGACAGAGGATGAGATGGCTGGATGGCATCACTGACTCGATGGACATGAGTCTCAGTGAACTCCCGGAGTTGGTGATGGACAGGGAGGCCTGGCGTGCTGCGATTCATGGGGTCGCAAAGAGTCGGACATGACTGAGCGACTGAACTGAACTGAACTGAACATTAATGAAAAGAGAGAGGTTCAGATGATGAGTTCAGCTTTAAGGTCAAGACGACTATTTGAAATCCAATTTCCTTTTTTAAAATCGGTTTTATTTTTGGCTATGGGTGGGCTTTCTCTAGTTGCTGCAAGTGGGGCTACTCTCCGGTTGTGGTGTGGGTCCTTCTTATTGCAATGGTTCCTGTTGTTGGGCTCTAGGCACACTCTAGGCTTCAGTAGTAAGAGTTGCAACTCATGGGCTCTAGAGTGCAGGCCCAGTGGTTGTGGTGCACAGGCTTAGTTGCTGCTCAACATGTGGGATCTTCCTGGACCAGGAACTGAACCCATGTGCCTGGTATTGACAGGCAGATTCTCAACTGCTGAACCACCAGTGAAGTCCAAATCCAAGTTTCTTACCCAGCAGGCAGGCAGATGAGATAGAATCTATGTGTCCTCCACCCCCGCTTCCTCTCCTCCCCACCACCGGCCCCATATATACGGCCTAAAAGTTTGTTTGGGTTTTTCTGTAACATCTCAACTGACTTTTTGGCCAAGCCAACATGTGCCTCACCATAGGATACCTATGCCTTACATTCTTTTGTTTTTGCTCTACAAGAGATAATAGGAACTGCTGTTTGTGTTTATTTTGACAGAATCTTTCTTTCATCGAAGTGTAGTTGATTTACAATGTTTCGGGTGTACAGCTAAGTGATTCAATTTTATATATGGTGGTTTAGCCACTAAGTCCAACTCTTTGCAACTCCATGGCCTGTAGCCTGCCAAGCTTCTCTGTCCATGGGATTCTCCAGGCAAGAATACTGGAGTGGGTTGCCATTTCAATCTCCAGGGGCTCTTCCCCACCCAGGTATCACTCCTGCATTGCAGGTGGATTTCAGATTCTTTTCCATTATAGGTTATTATAAGATATTGAATATAGTTCCCTGTGATATATTGGGGAATCTATTTGTTTATCTATTTTTTTTTGTCTATTGTTTGTGTATCTGTTGTTTTAGCTTTTTTTAAATCTATTGTTTGTCTATTTTATATATAGTAGTGTTTATCTGTTGACCCCAAACTCTCTAATTTATTCCTCTCCCTCCTTTTCCCCCTTGGTAACCATAAGCTTTTTTTTTTGTTTGTTCTTTATTTTTGCTGTGTCTAACTCTATCTCTGTCTTGCAAATATTTTCATATGTATCACTCTTTTAGATTCTGCATAGAAGTGCTGTCCTATGGTATTTATCTTCCTCTATCTGACTTAGTAAATCTTCTCTAAGCCCATCCATGTTGCTCATTTTGCTTTCTCCTGGTGTGATAAAACATGATGGGAAATATTCTAATTTTTCTCTTTTTCAGAAATGATAAAATTTACTCTTGGCCTTTCATGTCAAAAGAGAGTAAAAGCAGTCTTTTTAAGGTACCATAAGAGGCTTCCTCAAGAGGCTAAAGAATTGCCAAAAATGTAATGTCAACTCTAGATCATCTTTTCTTTCCAGGCCTAGTAGAGAGTAGGTACCTGATACACATTAATGAAGGGACTGAAAAATTTGGAATGAATGAAAGGATGACTTTTTAATTAAAAACATATAGAATACATTTTTGTAAAATGAACATAATAGGCAAAACAAAATCTCTTCTTCTAAATTTCGGAGTTTCTACTCTTGCCAATAGTAACATGTAGAACGGTATGTGTATGTCCCTGGTGACCTATTGGATTATATATTTTTTAACTTGGGGGAAAAAAAGAATAAAAATCAGTTTTGACTGAAACTTGTGATACTGCCTCAAATCTGCCACTGAAAGCATAAATGAGGTGAGGCTGGAGGGGCAACTTTAACTCAGCCAATAGCTCAGTTTTTACTCTACCCAAAGGACACAGGAGGTAACTTTGACCCACTTGACTTCTTTTTTTTTTAACTCTTTACTTTGTATTGGAGTATGACCAAATAACAGTGTTGTGATAGTTTCAGGTAGACAGCAAAGGGACCCAGCCATACATATCCATGTATCCATTCTCCCCCAAACTCCCCTCCCATCCAGGCTGCCACATAACATTGAGCAGAGTTCCCTGTGCTACACACCAAGACCTTTAGATGGACAGGGACACACTGCTATATTTAATATGGATATTCATTTGACTTCTGATGTCTGACTGAGAAAGAAGCTGCTTTGAAAAGATAGATTTTTGGAGACTGATTTTTTTTTTTAATACTTCTTATAAAGGACGGCTTGATATCTTCAGGTTCCTAATTTCCCTTCCCAAGTATGATTCTAGGATTCTTGGTGGATGTCGCTGTGGTCTGCCATTCCAGAGATAAGAGGCAAATGAGATCTTAGAAATCCCCGAACAGATGAAATGTGCACCATTTCATCCATCGATTCCTTCCGCCTGGAGTCTGTCCCCTGGAGTCCTGACTCTCCCGTGGAGCATTTGATGCCACTGAACCTTAAAAAGCCAGGCCCGGAGCATCTGTTGAGGAGCACAGCCTGGTTTTTGTGGATTGGAAGCATTTCTCTAAACACTAGGGTCTAAAGCATTTTTAAAGAGAGGGGGGGTCTACTCAGGAGACTCGTTATGGGTCCCTTTCAACCGGAGTCTGAACTGAGAATACTCAGCAGATGGTTGTGGAGGGAAGTGAATTGCCTGCAGCCTTCAGTCATTCCTGACAGATCTATTTTAAAGCCATGAGGTTGTGTAACAGGCTACAAAGGCGGTCGTGATTCTAATTGTTGGGCCCCATTAGACGGAATCTTTCCAGAGACCCATGGTTTCTTACAGCTCCACAGTCTACCCCCAAATGAAAAGCATCCTGCTGGCTAATTAACTTGCAGCTCTTTCCTCTCTATTGTGTCCTGATTTTTTTTGTTTTAATCCCAGACCCTGTTTAGCAGAGCTGATGGCATCTTCTATTATTTCCCCCAAATATTTTAGGACGAACAGTTTCAATCAACCACTCTGATTTCATTGCCTTTATCCTACATTTCATTCTTACAATGGAGGGAAGGTAGAATCAAGATAATAGGTGGGGGGATGGAGGGAGGGGCTATATGTATACCTGATTCATGTTCCACAGCAGAAACTAGCACAGCATCGTAAAGTTATTATCCTCCAATTTTAAAAAGTAGAGGGATGATTTTGAAAATTTTAGCTCTCTGTTCACATATCAGTTCAAGGATCCCAAAACTCTGTGATCCTTGGAAGATATATTTTACCCTGTTTTTTTAAACTCCTGTGTCAGAACATACAGCATGATTAATTTGGTTTTCATTTATTTCAACACCCCCTATGAACATTACTAAATAGTAAAGAATTCAATTTCATGACAAAGTATGCAGCATTGTCTATTGCCTAGAAGTTCTACTCAAGCAAGTGCATTGCCAAAGCAACATCAGAGGAATTCATGGAAGACTGGGAATGGGAAAGTAATCGTTCTCTTGGAATTGTAATCATCACATAGGAAATGAAATGCAGGGACAAATGAAAGGCCGTTGAAGAGAGAGATCTTTATCCCTCTGACCATTTGGGAAGCAGTCCCAAGGAAATGGCTGAAAAATCCCACGAGTTGTTGGGACTGAACTGTGTGATCAATGGAATAAAGAGGCAGAAGTGGAGAGACAAGGGGTGGAGTCTTAGAAGGCACAGAAATCTGTAGCACCTAGGTGAGAATGACCCTTCAAAGCTGAAAGCAATGGCAACACCATTTCAGGGCTGGGAGCAGGGTAGACTTTTTCTAAGGAGGGTTCCAGCCATGTGCCTGGGGAAGGACTAAGACTGTGGGAGTCTAGGGCTGCCGAAAATCAAAGACATTAACTAATAGAAGGTAAATATTTAAATTAATAACTCATAAACGTTCTCCAAATGTCGGTAACAGGCTTTCATTTAACAATAGTTGGCAAATATTATGTCAGTGGAAAATCCAGCCAACCTTCGGCTCGTCCAGAACGTTGTCATCACCATCCCTTTAATATTTCAGAGATTAATGTTTCAAGACTCTTCCCCAAAAAATTGTACTTGGGAGTCCAATTGAAAAACTTCTCCACTTCCCTTCATTCTTCTTTGTTAACTTGTGATTTTGGATGTTCTAAATACATTTAAACTGTATGTACCTATGGGGCGGTAGCTTTCTATGTGCAGATCCCAGGACCCGCAGTATCAGCAGCACTTGGGAACTGGTTAAAAGTGCAGATTTTTAAGGCCACCACAGACCTACTGAATCGGAAGCTGGGGATGTGGCCAGCTTGTTTTTTTTTTTTTTTTAACAAGGCTTCCCTGTGATTCTGCTGTGCACTCAGGTTTTAGAACTGCTGCTCTGTGGGAATGAGCAGGTTCTAGGGCATGATGACTCGAAGGACAATTCTGGAGGCAGCCTTTGGGATTCATAAAGTAGGTAATAGTTGATCAACTTTGATTCAGTCCCTGCTCGGGGTGAAGCATTCTGTTGTTATCATCCGTATTAAATACAGAGCATAAGCAGCACTACTCGCACTCGTGGCCACATGAACGGAGATCAGGGTGTCAGAGCCCAAGGTCTCTGCAAGTTCTGGAAGAACCACCAGAGATCAGGACCCTTTGTCTTGAGCTATTTTAACATCTCTTTTGCTTAAAATTTGTTTACTTGTATCATTTCTTTACCAACATTGGCCGCTCAGCTCCTTGTTTTATTTCCCACCTCTAAAAAGAGAAGGAAGTCAAGGATGAAAAGCAAAGAACAGCAACCACACATTCAGTCCTGGGGGAGGAGCGCTTGACCATTTTGTTCTGATCTCTATCTGCCCACAGTCGTTCAGCACTACTATGGTGATTTCCCCCTACCGTCCCCAATCTTCCATTTTATATCCCTTGTATTTCTTAATATGCTTGTGTGAATGTTATCAGAAGACTCCAGTAAATCCAGGGTCAGTATTCACAAACATTCCAACTGTTCAGTCCCTCAGCGGTGTGTGACTCTTTGAGACTCCATGGACTGTAGCCCAACCAGGCTCCTCTGCCCATGGAATTTCCCAGGCAAGAATACCGCAGTGGGTTGCCATTTCCTCCTCCAGGGGATCTTCCTGATCCAGGGATGGAACCCACGTCTCCTGCACTGGCAGTCTGATTCTTTACCACTGAGCCACCTGGGCAGAGGGGACTATATTTTCTTTTTCTTCCTCATCCCAAGGGAAGCATCTTTTTTTAAAGTTTTTTTTTGTGTGTGTAACTATTTCCAAAGTCTTTATTGAATTTGGTACAATGTTGTTTCTGTTTTTTATATTCTGGTTTTTTGGCCATGAAGCATGTGAGATCTTAGACCCTGGGATTGCACACCCCCTGCATTGGGAGAAAAAGCCTTAACCACTGAACCATCAGGGAAGTCCTAGGGAGGCCTCTCTTAATCTCACGATGTTTCCTATAATTCCTATAGTTTCTAAGTAATTTCTATAAGTAGGCTGACAATGGAAATCTTGGGAAGATGAGGAGAAAAACACCCCCAAGATACTTACCACAGAGTCTGACCCATACCGACCCCAATTATGACTGATTATTTGATGCCAACACAATTATTTTGCATACTTTGAAACTTCTCTGTCTCTTTCACATTAGTATCTTTGGAATTAGTCATAGGGAACCAATTCACAAGAAAATTGTCTTATTTTGTTATTACACAAAGAAGATACAATATGCTCAAGGACATTAGTGTTTGAATCTATGATCCTGGCATGCTCATAAAAAAAAAAAAAAATTACCATTTAAATAAATTTCCTAATCACTCCCATCATGTGGAAGAAGATTTTTACTCCTTCATTACTGTAATAGGAGACCAGGGAACAAGCACATTAATTTGCTTTTGAGGCCAAGAAGATTGGGGTGGAATGTCCTTTTGTTCTAACAAAATAGAAGCTTTTCTTCCCTTCAGTTTAATCAACCCCATATTATTTGAGATGTACCACTTGCTAGAGATGGGCTCCTCAGGTAGCCTGGCTTAGACGCATTTCCCAGGCCCTGCTTATCTGCACAGATGCTGGAGAAGGCTACCTCGACTGACTCCAAGAATGTCTCTGGGAATTACATGATATTCATGGAAATCAGTTCAGAATGCCTTCCATAACAAGATCCACCATAACATCCTTGGTCTATGGATAACAGCTTCCTGGACTTGAGCCATTTCCTCTGGGGTTCACGAAATCCAATAGATATACCCAGGGACTGCTTTTGCTTCTGATTATCTGGGACTGCGGTGAAGTGGCTTTCTCCCTTGTATGCTATAAAAGTTTCTCTACAGCTTATTCTCTGAAAACATGGAAAACTGGAGTCAAGTCTATATTGGAATGTCAAGTCAAATATGCTGAATAACCAAGAAGAGTCAGGACAAGATATGATTTATTAGGCATACGTCTACATTTTGGTTTGTCATCCCCATAATTATTTCACCCATCAGAGGGATTTATCCAGCTGAGATATGAAAACTTGAGGCAGGACATGAAAAAGCAATTTTCTCCTCAAACAGTCAGTGTGACCAAATTGTCTTTCTGATTCATTAGGGACTACCCAGTGTTGAGCACACGCTGGAATGTCCAACCAGCCCCTGTGGGATTGAGTTATATGGAAGTCAACTACTGTGCCAAGCATTAAATTAAGAGCTTGAGTCCTTGACAAACTGACTTTCAGTTGACCCAGGTGACATTTGGTTTTGTAATCTTGCATTCGCTTTCTTCCCATCCACCAATAGTCTCGAATTTTGTTTCTACTCTTTTTGAAAATTTTTATTGGATTGTAGTTGAGTTGAATGCTGTGTTAGTTTCAGGGGTACAGCAAAGTAAATAAGTTATAAATAGAGATATCCATTTTTTTTTCAGGTTCTTTTCCCATGTAGGTTATTACAGAATATTGAGTAGCATTCCCTGTGCTATACAATAGGTCCTTTGCTTCTAACTTTCTCTTTCCTCTTTTCCTTTCTTTTTTATTTTTATGAGAAAGAACACATCCCCGTATAAAATCCCCGCCAGTACAGCCCAGCACTGTTTGCAGCACTTAACTTAGTCCTCGAAACATGTCGAAGGGCTGACTGATCTTTCACTATGGACAAACATCCTTAAGGATCTAGAACAAATCTCTTATTTTTCAAGAAAATATGAGGATTCAGAAAAGTACGTGAAACCAAGAAAAACTTTGAATGGATCTTGTTTTCTGTCCCTGTGTTCCCACATGTGTATACATCCTTGTATTGGGTTGGCCAAAAAGTCCTTTGGGGTTTTTCCATAAGACGGTATGGAAAACCTGAATGCACTTTTCGGCCAACCCAGTATTTCCATTTATTTGCACTCTTTAGATGCCTTGTTGGAGAAGGCAATGGCAGCCCACTCCAGTACTCTTGCCTGGAAAATCCCATGGACGGGGGAGCCAGGTGGGCTGCCGTCTATGGGGTCGCACAGAGTCGGACACGACTGAAGTGACTTAGCAGCAGCAGCAGCAGAGGCCTTGTACTCTCACAGTTCTAGTTTCTTACATCTGCTTGTCTCAGTCAAGTCTGTTGTGACACTGAACTAGTTTTCATTAAATACGTTTTTGAGTGTGTGGGTTCAGGAGAGAGGAGGGGTGATGGGGAGGTAAATTTATTGAATTTGGAGTAAACAATATTAACAAGAAGTGTTGGAAGTGTTTCTCAAAACATATGGTAGCATAACAACAAAAAAAGTAGTAATAGTAAGGTGGAAAGAGAGTTCTCATTAGAGCAGAGCTTTTCCATTCAGGGGCTTCCCCAGTGGCTCAGATGGTAAAGAATCCGCCTTCAGTGTGGGAGACCCCAGTTTGATCCCTGGTTGGGAAGATCCCCTGGAGAAGGGAATGGCTACCCATTCTAGTACTCGTGCCTGGAGAATCCCATAGATAAAGGACCTGGTGGGCTATATATAGTCCATGGGGTTGCAAAGAATCACTCACAACTGAACAACTTTCACTTTCCATTCAAGGTAAGTTTATCTCTACATAAATGGAGGTAATTAAAGAGTCCTTCTGTGTGTTAAATTAGGTATCTGCAGGAGTGAGGCAGCTTCAGATTTTCATTGTGTGCCAGAGCCTCTTTTCTTGTTAATCATGCTCTAAAAATCTCCTAAGACATTGGACTGGTGACTCTAAACCCATTAGAATAGCTGAACTAAGAGGCTTCATGAAAGGTCCTGAGACCCACAAAGAAGTGAAAGCAGGGTCTGGATTAGCTCTGTTTAGCAGACCACTCACTGGGCGATGCTGCCTCCGGCTCCCACTGCCTATCTCAGAAAATAAACTCGGAATGACTGGCCAAGAGCAGCTGCCTTTTATCCATATAGCTGAATTATTTCTTCTTTGCTTAAATTTAATAAGAGAAGCGACTTTGTGACTTCGGAATGGAGGATTCCATCTTCTGCTGCTGCTGCTGCTAAGTCACTTCAGTCTTGTCTAACTCTGAGACACCTTGAAAAAGCAAGTGGAATAGAAGGGTCATGCATTTCAAAGAGACACAATGACATCCTTGTAAATGCTTCATTTAGAAATTGCAATCTCCCATGTGGTAATTAGCATAGTGGAGTTGGTTTGATATAGTGGAGTATATTGTTATTAAAAAGCGAAAATCCATTTCAAATATCTTTATTCTCTGTGAGGAAAAAAACGGTTAATACATATAAATAGATCAAACAATGTTGCTGTTAACTTTGCTGACGTTGATGAACTCTCTGGAAAGAGAATGAAATTGCCTCTGTTAGAGGACGTTAAGTTTTAGTTGGATAATTCCAGGTGATGTTGGAATAGATGATCATGAAAATTCTTTCTAATCCTGAGAGTATGGTTACAAAATCCATCATTGTATTAAGAGAAGAATTTTTTTAAATGTTCGCAAGGAAGTAATAGAATAATGAAAGGGGAAATGCAGAGAAAATGTTTTTAGTTGCAGGTAAGCGGTCACCTCGCTTTGTAATAATTATTTTAAACTGCCTGTTTGTGGCAAATGCAATGCTATGATCAAGTGGCTTTTACAATAATAAAACACTTTCCAATTAAATACACTCTGAAGAATTCAATGATGAAAAATAAAAGGAGGGGATCCTATCCTTTTAAAAAAGCTTACTTATAAGCTCCTCTTTTAAAATTAATCTTTCTGGTTATAAAAGTAATATGTGTTTATTGTAGAACATTGGAAGCTACCAGGAACTATAACCTATAGTTGTCCCACTAGAGAAGATATATTTCTTCCATATATATATTCAGTCACATTTGCACTACGTTTCCATACCATGTATCCTATTTTAACCTGTCTTTTCAATTTGTAATATAACTGTACATCAAACAGAACTGTGTCTCAAAACGGAGCCAAAGTGATGCACTTGTTAGTATTTTGAAAACCCTACCTGGATGACCTGGACAAAAAAGGAACGCATCTCTGTGGGGAGGGGACTTATCCTCTGTTCACTCGGTCAGTTATGTACTTGGGCTTAAAGTCCAAATGACCAAATCAACCATGGAGAAAAGAATTTCTTTTAGTGGCCATGTGGAAAAACTAAAAGGAGATGGACAACAAAAAATAAAGGTAGAAAAAAATAGATTTTAAAGAAAATCAGAGCTTAGAAAAACCAGTGTCCAGGTTTACTCAGATTGATTTCTTACCCTGGAAGTTTTTTTTTAAAGAATTATTCAATTCCTTTTTTAAAAAGTCTTTATTGTAGTAAAAGTCACATAATATAAAACATATTCTTTTAACCACATTTAAGTATACATCGGAGAAGGCAATGGCACCCCACTCCAGTACTCTTGCCTGGAAAATCCCGTGGGTGGAGGAGCCTGGTAGGCTGCAGTCCATGGGGTCACTAAGAGTCAGACATGACTGAACGACTTCACTTTCACTTTTCACTTTCATGCATTGGAGAAGGAAATGGCAACCTGCTCCAGTGTTTTTGCCTGGAGAATCCCAGG
>NW_011494677.1:5999617-6031994 GCF_000754665.1 Bison bison bison | reverse complement strand
ATTTGCACTCTTTAGATGCCTTGTTGGAGAAGGCAATGGCAGCCCACTCCAGTACTCTTGCCTGGAAAATCCCATGGACGGAGGAGCCTGGTGGGCTGCAGTCCATGGGGTCGCTAAGAGTTGGACACAACTGGGCGACTTCACTTTGCCTTTTCACTTTCATGCATTGGAGAAGGAAATGGCAGCCCACTCCAGTGTTCTTGCCTGGAGAATCCCAGGGACGGGGGAGCCTGGTGGGCTGCAGTCTATGGGGTCACACAGAGTCGGACACGACTGAAGCAACTTAGCAGCAGCAGCAGCAGCAAGTATACATCTCAGCAGTACTAGGTACATTCACACTGTTGTACAACTCTCACCATTATCCATCTCCTGATTTTTCACTTTCCTGAACTGAAACTGTCCCCATTAAACACTAAGACCCCCGACCCCCTCGCCAGCTCCCAACGCCCTCCACTCGGCCCCTGGCATCTACCAGTATACTTTCTGACTCTATGAATTTGACTGTTCTAGGTACCTCATATAAGTGGAATCAAACAGTATTTGTCTGCACCTAAGGTATATTGGAATGCATCTTTAAGGTTAACAATCTATGTCCTGTAAACAGATTGTAGCTTCTTTTTCTGCCTCCTGTGCTATGCAGTAGGTTCTCACTAGTTATCTGTATTATACGCAGTAGTGTGTATGTCAGTCTCCATCACACAGTTCATCCCCCTACCCGCCCTTGGCCTCCATACATTTGAATAATTCTTTAGCTCTTCCATGCGCCTGTACCTTGATACACTTTGTCATTAGTGGTAAATTTAGTACAATTCCTATTTCCAAACCTTCAAATAATTTGTGTAAAATTACAAAGTACGTACTTCCGGTCCTGCATACACGTAGTTCTTAGCCAGGGGAAGAGCATGCAGATAAGTGAAATACTGCTTAGGCATTGTACATCTAGACAAAGTCAGAGACAAAACAATACAGAAGAAAATGTAAAATTTCCCATCGCTTCTGTGGGTCTGATATGTTTCCCTTTGGTTCTTTGCTTCAACGCTGAAACTGAGTCAGTGGGTGATACTGATAATTACAGCTGACAATGACAAGTGGCTCTGTATTTTCACAGCATCACAGGGAAAAGGGACCTTCATGGGCCAGTCTATCCTTTTCTCAGATTACTTCCTTTGATTTGTCAAATAGGATTTTTATGGTGGTCAACATCAGTTGACCAGTTCTTTCTGAACAGAATCACCTCTCTGTGGTGGTATGATTGAATGGAATACATTTATAAGAATTTAAAAACTACTCCTCCAGGAGTTTTATAAAAATCTATGCTATTAAGCTGGACAGATAGTTCTAAGTAATAAGGGAATGAAATCCTCTACTGTAGCTGTTTAGCTTTGTCATTAAAGCCCTGAAGATTTTAGCAAACATCCCCAGACACTAGGTCAAATGTCTTAACAAGTTCCTATTGTTTCAGCTCTTGCCTTGAACAGTAGGTAATGAAGAAAAAAGATGTTTAAAGAAAAGCAGTTGCTTTGTTATTCTGTCTGGGCTGACTTTATCTGATTACCCCACCATAGATAGCCCCTGAACTCTTGAGAAATTGCTAATTTTCATCTAAAATTAGAAAGGGTGAAGATGTGGCGAGGCGATTGACCAAAGTACATGGGCTCAAGTAGGGCTTGTCTGTCACTGGAATTCTCAATTTTTTCTATGTCTGCTCATGCATATTAGAACCCACTTGCATTTTTATTATTATTATTTTAATTCCCAAGTTAAATTCAATAAGCTTGGGAAAGAACCGGCAAGTCCTAGAATCTTGCCTTTATATATTAAAGACTAGGTATAATAGTACTTAGGCTTCCCAGGCAGTTCAGTGGTTAAAAAAAAAAAATCCACCTAACAATACAGGAGATGCAAGAGACTTGGCTTCAATCTCTCTGGGTCAGGAAGATCCCCTGGAGGAGGAAGTGGCAACCTGCTCCAGTATTCTTGCCTGGGAAATTCCATGGACAGAGGAGCCTGGAGGGTTACAGTAGATGGGGTTGCAAGAGTCAGACATGACTTAGTGACTGTACCACCACCACCAAACTAGTTTTATTGTGCTTTGCTTTATTGCCCTTCATGGGTACTATTTTTTTTTTCCCCAAATTGAAGGTTTGTAGTAATCCTGCATATAGCAAGTCTATTCCTGCCATTTTCCCAATAGCATTGGCTCACTTTGTGTCTCTCTGTCAAATTTAAGTAATTCTCAGAGGATTTGAAACTGTTACTGTATTTGTCATGGTGATCTGTGACCAGTGATCTTTGATGTTACTGTTGTAATTGTTTTGGCATTTTTTAGCAATAAAATATTTTTATTAAGTTATGTGCATTTTTAAATACATAATGCTTTCTCACACTTAATAGACTACCATATAGTGTAAACTTAATGTTTACATGCAGTAGGAAACCTAAAAAATTGTGACTAGCTTTACGGTGATGGGCTGGGAACTGAACCCACAATATCTCTAAGGTATACCCATATGCCACCTCCAAACCTACGAGTGTGAAATAAAATAAGGATTATTTTGAACTGAAGGCAGCTGGGAATCTACAGATGCAGGAAGAATTCTCTGCCTTCCCCTTATCTACCTGAAAGAAGTGGGGAAAAATTTCCCTTTGAGGAAGGTGCTACCTACCACTGAACCCCACTGGCCCTGTCCAAGGCAGAAAAAGTGACTCACTGAAGATGGAAAGTCAGTACCGAGATGATCTGGCATGAGTGGATATTGCTCAATAGCCGACTGAGTCACCAGGGAAGCCCCCAAACAAGGTTATCTGTATTCTGATTCCCTTCAGAGTGGGCCCATTAAGGAGCATGCAGCCTATTACATTCAGAGCTGAATTCTGAAGCAGAATAGGAGTTTAGATTGAGGGGAGGTGATTCCAGGAGGTGGAATGTGAAGCAGGTTAGTGGTAGAGTATTTGTCACATCTTTGAAGCACAAACAGATTCTTCAGGTGGTAGAAGCATAAGATTTGTGGGAGTCCATATCTAAAAAAAACTAAAATGGTAGACTGAGGCCGGTCTATGGAATGTTAGTTGCAATGTCTGTTGCATGAGAGTTCTGTTGACTATAGAGATCTGACAGAGGCATTTAAGGAACTCTCAAGCGTGTTCTCCAACACCACAGTTTGAAAGCATCAAATCTTTGTTGCTCACCCTTCTTTATTCTCCAACTCTCACATCCGTACATGACTACGGGAAAAACCATAGCTTTGACTAGATGGACCTTTGTTGGCAAACTAATGTCTCTGCTTTTTAATACACTGTCTAGGTTTGTCGTAGCTTTTCTTCCAAGGAGCAAGCGTCTTTTAATTTGTGTGTACATGGGGGGGGATGTTGATATTTTTAGAAATTAACATTTCTATCTGCATTGATTCTTTTACTTTCATTCAGAGGCTGAAATTATTACAGGAAGGAAGGAACACAGCATGGCATGCAAGATGCTATTTCCGGTTTAACTTCCCACTCAAGCTTAGTCCCAAAAGAGAGAGAAGACTCCTAACTGTTGGGAAAGAAATGTCTTGGCCAGAACAGGTGAAAGAACATAGCTATCCTAGACCTTTAAAAAAAAAAAAAAGATTTTAATAAGATGGAGGAAAAGAGGAAAAAAAAGAGAAATGCTTACAGGTACCTGGGAAGATGAGATGAAAAATCAGCCCTCCACTTCTTGGATCATATTGCTAAGAAGACAGGAAGGCACCCACAGTTCGAAGGCCCTCATGAATACACGTTCATGAATAGGGACCTTCATCTTGGCAAGAAGGGTGGGGTGGACGGGATGGGCAGACACACAGCTACAAGAAGAGTGACCCCAGAGAGAAAAAAGCCTGTGTATTCTGTTGAAGCTGATGGCTTCACTGGAAGCCACAACAAAGCTTCAAGTTTGTATGCCAGAGCATCAGGGGCCACCACACCATTAGGGCCGTGCAAGCTGAGACATGGTGTCTTCTCAGCGCTCTAGGGAGATAGATGATCCCAGGACCAAGGACTCTCCTCTGCTCTGGTTCTGTCCCCTCCACCCAGTACGCAGGGGAAAACCATCTCTGCACAGAGGATCCTAGGAAGACCAAGGTTACTTTTCTCTCCCATCTGAGAGATGATGGATTTAAATCAACTTTGAGAAAATGAGGGTATATTTTTTACTTTTTTGAATTATGGACTGAGATTTTTACCTACCAGACCAGATAAGATGGAAACTGTTCCAATTCACAGAGCAATGAGACAGGCACATTCAAACAATTATGAAATGACAGGCAACAGATTTTTATCCACAAACATATCAATAAGCAAACTTATATGACCCTGCCTCGCCATTCTTCTTTCTCATCAAGATACACACACACACACACACATACAAACACACGATTCTGTGCATACACTCATGAGAAACATGTACATTATGATTGGGTAGGAGCTAAAGAACCTGCCTGCCAATGCAGGAGATGTAACAGTCGCAGGTTCAATCCCTGGGCCAGGAAGATCCCCTGAGTAGGAAAGGGCAACCCACTCTAGTAGTCTTGCCTAGAGAATCCCATTCATAGAGGAGCCTGGCGGACTACAGTCCAAAGGGTTGCAAGAGTCAGACATGACTGAAGCGATTTAGCATGCATGCAGGAGCTACTTATAAACCCTAAGTGAAAGAGATGTGAAGCCAGGTAGGTTGATTTCAGCACTTAAAATCTTTAACACAATACTGTATTGCTTCCCAGGTACCATGGATGTTTCTGGAAGAGAGATTATGAGGATGCTTTTGAAGGAGGAATTTCCATTTTTCCTTTTTTATAGTCATAAGCTGTTTGCATTTGTTTATAAGCAGCATGCATTTATTTTGTAACTCAAACAAAAAGAAGTAGAAAAGCTAGTTTTAAAAGACAGTGTTGGGATATCTATTTTGGTATAGATGGTTTTCATTTTATTTCTTTTAGTTTTAAAATGATTCAAGTGAAGATATAAGAGGTGAAAACTTGGAACTGTAAAATTATGACCTTTACAGAAAGGCGATTATCTGTAAAGGAATCTGTAATTCTGGAATAAGCAGATGAAACAAAGAAGTGTGTATAAGACCATTTTAATAACATAAGTCTAATGTCAGGTCATGGTCGACTATTTTGTGTAATACATTATTTTGGGTAATTCTTGGTACTGGCTGGTCTACTGAACCTAGTTTATGTATTTACATATAACATATACATTTAAATCTTTTTAGTGATTTCTTTTTATTTGTGCTTCTTGACATGTTTAAGCAAGTGGTATCTTTCCATATAAGGGGCCAAAGAATTTGAGGCTATGAGGCAGGCTGACAAAGAGGAAGTGTATCATCCTGTCTGAGCAAGCAAGAAAAAGAGAAAGGAGAGGGAAAAATTCTTGAAACATTTAGCTCTTCAGAAAAAAAAAAAAAAAGTGGCCATTATTTCTCCATAGCAGTTGATTTGTCACTTTAAATAAAAGCTCTAGAAACAAAGGTATACTGCGAATACAGCTTTGAGGTTCAGGCTTTATGTGTTTAATGGGGTAATAGGTCAGAGGAATCAATTACATGATTGATCAATTACATGTCTGATCACTTCCCTTTGGTTACACCATCCTTTGAATCTCTAAGGCCTGGTCTACTGATATGCATGAGCAGCCAGAAGTATCATCAGATACCAAAAAAAAAAAAAAAAAAGTATCTTTTTTGAGGATAAAATTAACAGTTTTTTTCTGCATGTCAATGAAAACAAAACTTTGTGATGGGGAACAGTCTAGTTAATCTCTAAAAGTACGAAAATGTGGTATTCCAAATCAGATGCCTTATCTAGGTGGACTAAAGTGCTCTTGGTTATGCTGTTTTCCTATTTCAACGCAAATAGCAGTTTTGCATAGAAATAAGGATGGGAGGAACCAACTATGGTCTCCAATGCTCTAGAAGTATTTTCATAGTCCTCAAGACCCAATGATGTCCTAAAGAGGTACTGATTGGCAACACTAATTGAAAAATTTTTGAACAAGTCCATAATCTATGTACATTTTCCAGCTGTATATTGTAGCTCCCAGGGATTGGCAAGGCTGAATCAGAATGTCTCTTTGCCAAGACTTGTCTGCAAATTCTTAACCTTTTTTTGTTTGCCAGGAACAAAGAAAACTTGTTGTAAACTTCGCTGCTGCTCTAACATAGGAACAGTCTTTTCTGAAAATGCAAATTAGACAAATAAGAATCATTGCATCATCTGCTGCATGCACTTACATTTGGTTTCTGCTATTGTGTGTATATATTACTTTCATACCTTACTTGATATGTTTTATAGCCCTTTAGCATTTTCAAAGCACTTGCATATGTGAATATCATTTGATCTTTTCTGAGATCCAGTGTTTCTAATAGACTTCATGTTCAAAAACATTTGATACTTAAATTTATACAGTGCATATATCATACAACAAATGTTCTGATTATTATTATATGGAAAATTGTGTTATATCCCAAAACATAGGTTACACACATTTGGCAAAGTAAGCCATTGTCAGTTTTTATTGCCACATGAGCTGGATTTTCAAATACTACCAAATGCATCTGGGTGTTTTTTTTAAGGTAAAAGCATCATTTAATGATTGCTTTTTCCCCAATATGTAGGAAAAAGCCAAGTATTTGGGATCAGGTGGATGACTACTGAAGATTTGACTAGGCTTAAAAATTCAATACACTGAAAATTTTATTGTTAATGTGTAGTGACTAATAAGCCTATTGCTTTAAGTAAAACTATTTTTGATTGTTCTGTTTTGGTTATTGTTCAGGTGAGAGTTATCAGTTATCATTAGTTGTGACTAGAGAATCAATCAACAGCAGTTCATGGTTTTGTGTGGTGAGTAACTGCTGTACCCAGGTGATAGCTGACACTTCTCTCTCCTAGATCGGAAAGAGACTCTACTCATGGATGGTGGCAACCAGAATATATTTGAGCAATTATATACGTAAAAATGAGTGATTTTCAGTCTGACTAAGATCAGGAGGTTGGCTGAAACCTGTGTTGTTACCCCATCAATCTGCTCCCCACTACTGGAGGAGATGTGCAGCCTGCTTTCGTGGTTACCCCAAGCAGCTGGAGTCTGCAGTGACTTCACTGTCCTTCCTCCATGTTGCCATCTTGTCTTTTCCTTGCATGCACCAGCCCCCTTGCTGTGTTTTGTCTGGAGTGCTCTTCCCCTTCTCTTCACGTGGGAAGGTGCTCCTTATCTTTCAGGTCTCCATTTAAGCTCACTTCCTTGAAAAACTTTCTTTGTAATAAAGACTAGGTTGAGTCCTCCTTTTAAACACTCTTATAGCATCCAAAATATAACTTCCAAGTTGTGCATGTCAGTTGAGGCTAAAAGAGGGTGATTGTGTATTTGGTATCACATTCAAGAGGAAGAGGATTAAGTGTAAGAAGCTTTATCAGACAATGATTGTGTTTAGCTGTATTTCTTAAAGGCATTTATTTATGTATTGGCGAAAACTGCATTAATGAGCACTGTGTACCTGATGTGTGGAAATTTTTTTAATTAAAAAATATTTTTAATTTTAAAAATTGTTTTTCATCACATAGTGTGACATATGAGAACCTAGTTCCCTGACCAGGGATGGAACCTGTACCCCCTACATTGGAAGCACAGAGTCTTAACCATTGCACTGCCAGGGAAGTCTCCTAATGTGTGGATATTAACATATCTATAGCTCTGTGAAATATACAAGATTAAGGATACAGCCTTTTTAAAGCTTGAGGTTTATTTGGAGAAATAACACAGAGCCATTCTACATAGACTCATATTGGGTATGATATAATGAGGTGCTAGATCATATGACAGGTACAGGGGTGGCTTCTATGGGGCCATTGGAGAGCTGAGACAAGGTGTCTAACTTGTAGTACTTGCACACAAGATTCATTGGGTTAATCCAATATAGTTACTAAATTGTCCATAAGATAAATAAAATAGAAATGTATTAAAATATTACCTTATCAACTTAAATTGGTTTAAATATTCTCTGCTGCTGATGCTGCTGCTAAGTCGCTTCAGTCATGTCCGATTCTGTGTGACCCCATAGACAGCAGCCCATCAGGCTCCCCCGTCCCTGGGATTCTCCAAGCAAGAACATTGGAGTGGATTGCCATTTCCTTCTCCAATGCATGAAAGTGAAACGTGAAAGTGAAGTCGCTCAGTCATGTCCAACTCTTAGCGAGCCCATGGACTGCGGCCCACCAGGCTCCTCCGTCCATGGGATTTTCCAGGCAAGAGTACTGGAGTGGGATGCCATTGCCTTCTCTAGCAAAGATCAAATCCAGGACAGAGAAACGGGAAGAAAATAAATATCTAGAAATGGGATTTAGGACAGGGAAACACTATGTAACGGAAAAGGCATAGATGTCAAAATATAAGGAAAAGATGAAAAAGGAACAGAAGAAGGAGTCTGCTACCATGAAAATTCAGAGAGAAAAATATTACCAGGCAAAAGTTTCATAAGAAGGCAAGAAGGTGAAAAAGTGCCTCTGTTTGTTAAAAGAAGAACATCTGATATAGTGTAAAGATATTTTTAAAAAAAGAAGAAAAGTTAACTCTAAAGATATCAATAGGATTCTATGGCCATAGTAATTTTGCACATAATTAAAAATCTGGCTGACACCACTGAGAGTAGTTATTTTCAGGAATATCAACTGGTAGACTACTAAATACACTGTGCATTATTAAGTTATAAATAATGTCTCTCATATGAGCCAGTTTAATATTTGGCATTCTAATGAATAATATTATAAAATTAAGCTATTATTATAATAACAATGTGTTGTTTTCTTCCTTTTTTTGAGATTTTTTGAGACGTTGAAATTTTTTTACAGTTATAAGAGAGACCTGCATTATAAGACCCTTCAATATTGCCATACAATGTGGCTATTATTTCAGAGTTAATTAAAGTTAATGTAGTTCTGAGAATTACTAAGCTCCTTGAGATAATGGGACTTTCTCAAAGTCTTGGAAAGCATGAGCTGTTTGTTTTTAAAACTTGGGATAGCTTTGAAATAATCAGAACCAGTTTATTCAATGAATACTTACCTTAAACACTAAAACTCACTAACTCTTAAAATGTATCTGGTCATCCCTCATTATCAGGAGTGTTTGGTTCCAGAACCCACTCCCCTCTCATATCTAAATTCAGAGATGCTCAAGTCTCTTACATAAGATGGGGTTGTTTGCCAGTCACTAAGTCGTGTCTGACTCTGTGTGATCCCTGGACTGTAACCCACCAGGCTTCTCCGTCCTTGGAGTTTTTCAGGCAAGAATCCTGGAGTGAGTGGCCATTTCTTTCTCCAGGGGATCTTCCTGACCTAGGGATTGAACCCCCATCTCCTGCATTAGCAGGCAGATTCTTTACCACTGAGCCACCAGAGAAACCCTTTTAAGATGGTGTAGTATTTGCAAATAACCTATAGACATGCCTCTGTGTACTTTAAATCATCTCTACATTACCTACACTATCTAAAACAACGTAAAGGATATGCAATTATGAGTTGCAGTGCGTGGATAATTTAAGTTTTGCTCTTTGGAAATTTCTGGAATTTTTTTTCCCCCTGAATATTCTCAATCCCTGGTTGGTCAAATGCTCAGATGCAGAACCCATGTGGATAGAGAAGGCTGACTGTATATCTGATGGATGTCCCTTGCCACAAATTAAAGGCTGGGATGTTTTTAAGCTAAATGTATCATTTATACATTTTTTTGAGGACAGAGGCATTACCTTGTAGAAGCAAATGGCTTCAGATAATATTTATGAGAATATTATAATAATGGAGCTTCATGTGGGATTTGGAACATTTTCAAATCTGGAAGGAGATTTCCACAAACCAGATTTCCAGTGGGGGAGCCTAAGAAAAACTGACAACAATGTAGCACACATATTGTGTTGCTGTATTTACTAAATTCTAAATTACCTGATGTTATAAAGGACACCCAAAGCATTCTGTCAGATAACACAGGAGACTTCCAAGATCAAATCAAACTCAAGCCAAGCAGAACAGTTTCACTCATAGAGATTTGAAATCTGTGATAGATAAGCTTGCATTTTCTCGTGACCTTGTTTCATCAAAGTGACTTTGTCAGAAGTTCCCCCAAACCTGTATTTCCTTCTTTGTGTAACCAGGATTTCTTGTGTGCTGAAGACACATAAGCAAAGTACAAGCAGGGTAGACTTTGATCTGTATTTCTCACATTTTCACAAGTGTTCTCTGTAGTCAGTGTTTGCAGTACACATGTGTATACTCTGCAGCTGCACACAACTTTTCTATCTTCAGGAGTTACAGTCTAAATAGTAAAACTGGAAACAATGTGACAGAGTGTATAATAGACGGGCTAGAATGCAGGCGTGAACTCAGCTAACTCAGGTCAAGATCTTCACTCATTAAACTGGAGATAAGAGTACTTACAGGGTTGGCCAAAAAGTTTGGGGTTTTCTGTAAGATGTTACGTAAAACCCAAATGAACTTTTTGGCCAACCCAATATGTTATAAAGATTGAAGGCAGGAAGAGAAGGGGACGACAGAGGATGAGATGGTTGGGTGGCATCACCGACTCAATGAACATGAGTTTGAATAGACTCAGGGAGCTGGTGATGGACAGGGAGGCCTAGCTTGCTGCAGTCCATGGGGTCGCAAAGATTCGGATGACTGAGTGACTGAACTGAACTGAACTGAATATGTTACAGGGTTGTTGTGAAATTAAAATGGGATAATGTATATAAAGCTCTTACCACAGAGCCAGCAATATAATAAAGGAGCAATAAATGGTATTTGTTCTTTTTACTCTCTTATATAATATTGTCATGTGGATACACACTGAAAATGTAATTGCAGGCTATATCTATATGACAATAAAGGCAAATGGATATAGAATATCCTTTGGATTTATTAATTTATCTTAATAACTAAAATTTTAAAAAATTAGGAAAATCTAAATGATTTATTTTGGCATTACATAGATTTATTATATTTTGTTTTTTTAGTGCTTAGATTACCAATATTTAATTTTATAAATGTAGAAGTTAAGGCGCTGAGATTGGAAATCCTTATTCCTGATTACGGAACAAGTCCATGATAGAAAAATAACTGTGCTAATCAAACCAAGTTGACTATTTCTTTATTGCCCCCATGGAAAGCAATTAATATAGAAGGAACTTAAGTGTGTTTACCTAGAGATAAATCGTGAAAATAAAAATCAAACAGAAGATTTAATAACATTCATTTTCATGAGAGAAATAATCAAAGGGACACTTAAAAAAAAAGTTTAAAACTGTTTAAGATTAGGAATTAGTGACCTCAAACAAAGTCTGATATTGAAGAGAAAGATGATAGCTTGAAAGATTTAAATTAAGTGAAAACATCTCAGGAGAATGAGAGCTTTGGCTATTCCTGAAGAAAAAGAAGTGTATTCAAGTATAGTTTTCTAAAGCTGTGGAATGAAATGGCTCCTTTAACCCTTCAATTCAAAGTGATCCTGGGTGGGCACCATTTAGCTGTAGTTAGAAAAACTTCTTTGTTTCACCTCTATCTTCTACTTTATTTTAGTTTATTCTCTAGGTAAATATGAGTCATTAATAAATACATGACAGACAGTTGGAAAGAGATCCCTGAAATAAGTAACAGATGAGTAGAGTGCTTGCTCAAATTATATTCAAAAGAAGAGGATGAGAATAGCGCTACAGATTCGCATTTTAGTGACATACCCAGGGGTTGTTTTCTCTTGTAAATAATCCCCATATGATTTGGGCTGACTCCATGTCAGTGAGAGCATTAGTCCTCGTGGGTCTGTGAAGCCACCCCAAGAAAGAAGAAGTGTGTCCAGCTGTGTTGGATCTCAGCCACACACAAGATCACCAGAGAGGCTTGCTCCTCGCTCAGCGTCTTCCGCCGTGAACCCTTCTTCGGCACCCTTTCGTTTAAGACAACATTTCACAGGGACTCCTTAGGGGCTAGATACTTGCTATGTATCTCCACATATGAGGGCTTCCCTGGTAGCTTAGCTGGTAAAGAATCCACCTGCAATGCAGGAGACCTGGGTTCAATCCCTGAGTTGGGAAGATCCCCTGGGGAAGGGAACGGCTATGCACTCTAGTATTCTTGCCTGGAGAATCCCCATGGACAGAGGAGCCTGCAGGGGTACAGTCCACGGGGTTGCAAAGAGCTGGACACAACTGAGCAGTTAAGCATACAACACACTCATCTCCACATATGCAGCTCATTGAATCATGATTTTACTTCTCTCTTTTTAACTCCCCTTCTGCAAGCAATGTTTACTCAAGCCTCCAATATTGCTCCTACCTAAAAAATATGCAAAAAAGCAAACGAAAGCTCTCTTCTAAAATTATTTTTGCTTGGGAAAGTGTGGTTATTTTTCATATTAATGAAATGATGTTATTTATGTTTTACATATAATGGAGTTAGCATTATTTTTTACACTTTTTTATTTAATTTCCTTTTTTTGGCCACACCACATAGTCTGCAGAATCTTAGTTCCCTGACCAGGGATTGAACTTGTGCCCCCTGCAGTGGAAGCACAGAGTCCCAATCACTGGACCACCAGGGAATTCCCTAGCATTTTTATTTTTAAATGCATTAATAAATTTGAAAATGTCTTCCTTAGTTTTTAATTTCAACTAGGCTAAGTATTGGTAGAGATGACCCACAAAATGAAACACTCTCTAGGGGTCCTGCATACTTTTAAGAGTGAAAAGGAGTTTGAGATGAAAAAAGGCTTGAGAAGAGGAGGCCTATATTATGTGTCGTTTTTTCTCATCACTCTCCCCTCTTTCTTTTATCTCAGCCCCATGATTCCCTACATCAGATTTTTCAAAGTTATTTCAATATTAAAGACTTTTCTCCAGTTTTTTTATTTCTGATTGTTTCTCAGCAATGATTAACACTGCTTACCTCTCTTTTCTTAAAATTCTTTCTTCTATGACACCAAACCCCTCTAATTTTCTCAGTACCCTCATGATTACACCCTCTTTCTCTCTCTCTTGGGTCCTATTCCCTGGCATTTTTTTTCCTCTCAGTGGCCTCTACATGCTTATCCTTAAAGATATTTTTTCCTCTCTCTTTTCCTAACATTTCTGGATCTGAAGTCTTTCTCATGGTGTGAAACAAAAGCATTCCAGTTGCCAGCTGAAAACCTGTATCTCAGTCAATGGGTCTAAAAAACAAATTCTTCTATTATAGAGGCTCAATTCTCTTAGTTACCCAATCTTAAAATTCCAGAGTAATTTTTTATTCCTTTTCCCACAACCTCACGTGTACGTCTGCTTGTTCTGTGTTTCTCCCAGCCATTCCGAGACAGTGCATCTTTGCAAGCTTATCATCAGAAATCTATAGTTTTTATTAACTGTCTTCCCCTTCTACCCACGTAGACTTTCACTTGCCTAGTTTCCCCTACACTTTCAACCAGAATTACCATCAAAATCACCAGTTTTCAACTTTTATTTTAAATCAGGAAAAGTTTTTTCCACCACCCCCCAAAATAATCCTAACATTTAGCTACAGTTGAGTTCTACAGACGAATTTCCCTGGTGGCTCAGACGGTAAAGCGTCTGCCTACAATGCGGGAGACCCAGGTTCAATCCCTGAGTCGGGAAGATCCTCTGGAGAAGGAAATGGCACCCCACTCCAGTACTCTTGCCTGGAAAATCCCATGGATGGAGGAGCCTGGTAGGCTACAGTCCAGGGGGTCGCAAAGAGTCGGACAGACTGAGTGACTTCACTTTCACAGATAGATTTACCACTGAAAACTTGAGTGAGCCTTGTTTGAAGCTTCTTCTAGGCTATGCCATTATTTGCTACTCAAGGTATTGGAACAGACCTGTGTATCTAAATATTTCTTACTCGTACTTTCCTTCATTTGGTCCTTCTGTTTTCACACCACACTGGCCTCTTTTGGCCCTACCTTCCTGTGTATCTGGTGCTTCCCATTCCAGGGCCTTTCTGTAGTTCTTTAGCATTGCTACATTTTCCTCTTGTTGGGTTTCCTCCTTTATATGAACAACTTTTGTGGCTTTACTAAGTTAGTTATTATAAATCCATCAGTTTCCCATCTTACAAAATTTGAATATATCTTATTATTTTTTATCTTCTAGCTTTGCTTTCCTTTTCTGGTGGCTTAAAGTGTTAGTTGTTCAGCTGTGTCCAACTCTTTGCAATCCCAAGACTGTAGCCCATCAAGCTCCTCTGTCCATGGGGTTCTCTTAGGCAAGAATACTGGACTGGGTTGCCATGCCTTCCTCCAGGGGATCTTCCCAACCCAGGGACTGAGCCCAGGCCTCCCACATTGCAGGCAGATTCCTTATGGTCTGAGCCACCAGGGAAGCCCTTAACTCAATACCCTTTTATTCCTTTCCTGACCCTCATTTTAGGGGCATTTCACAAAGTGTATAAGTTATCTATTGGTTAGTAACAAATCACTATGAACTTAGCAGAATAAAATAACACGCATGAATTCTCTCAGTATTTCTGTGCATCAGGATTATTCTTCATGGCTTAACTGGGTCTACTTCAGGGTCAAGGCTATAGTCAAGGATCTTGCCAGAGCTGAGGTTTTATGTAAAGGTTCAAAGGAGGAAGCATCCTCTTCTATGCTCAGGTAATGATTGACGTTTCAGTTCCTCGTGAACTACTGAATTGAGAGCCTACGTTCCTTAGTGACTGTTGGCCGGAGGTCACCCTCAGTCCCTTGCGACATGGCCCTCCCCTCCCCACATGGCAGCATGCTTCATCAAAGTCAGCAATGGAGAAGAGTTTTCCTAGTAAATTAGAAATTGTTATTTTGTGTAAGCTAATCACAGAAGTGATATCATTTTTCCCACACTTTATTGGTTAGAAGCACTCACTCAAGGGAAGGGTATTTATTACAGGAGGGTGTAAATACCAGGAGGTGGATGGGGGGTTGTCTTAGGATTTGCCTGGCGTAGCATGCATCAGTGATGAACACATGGATCCAAGTCCTCATTACTAACTGGAAGTCCTCATTCTTTCCCTTCCATCAAGCCTGTAATTCCCAGGTGGTGCTAGTGGTAAAGAACCCCCCTGCCAATGCAGGAGACATAAGAGACGTGGATTCGATCCCTGGGTTAGGAAGATGGAAAGTAGGAAATGGCAACCCACTTTGGGGGCAACCCACCCCCAAACCAAGCTACATTTGCCTGGAAAATTCCATGAACAGGAAAGCCTGTTGGGCTACAGTTCATGGGCCTGCAAAGACTTAGACACGACTGAACACACATAATTCCATCAAGATTACACCCTCCATAACACCAACAAAACTGCTCTTGTCAAGGTCAGAAGTGACCTTGACCTTGAAAAATCCGCTGAACTATCCTGAGACTCTATCATGGCTCACTCCAATCCCAGCCTCCAATCCCAAGTTTACAATTTGAATAGAAACATAGGCAGACTAGTCTACTAAATAATTGAGTGGCACTTAGTGTGACAACTATAGCTTTATAGAATAGTCCAGAGTCTATACTTCCAAACACCATTTTCAATAATAAATTAAGATACACAATTTACAGGCTGAAAATGACTTCAATAATCAGGTAGTCTTCTGGGTGTCTCAGTTAAAATTGATGTCTATCTTTTTTAGTAACCAGATTAACAAATGAAATTGTGCAAAGTTGTCCTAGTCAAAGTTAGGCATTTACTTCTAGTGGGTAATTATTTTTATATCTCCAAACCAAACTACATATTAAGAGCAATTACATATTTGGGCTTAAAAGTTATCTTTGGGAAATGCTATCTGGGATTTAGTGGAATGAGAAAACCAGGAAAGTACTAACCATGATATCCATGATATTTCAGTGAAAATTCTGAAAAACAAATCTATAAAAAAGGAGAGAGTGAGAGAAGAAAGGAAATTGATAATACCCTGTCATCTGCAGGAAGTGCTCTTAATTAAGGAGAGTAAAACCCCAGTCATTTATAAGTCTTCCAAGAAAATCACTGTATTCTGTCCATTTTTATGTTTCTACTTTCTTTTTTTCCTAAAAAGCAATTAAACATTAATTACATTAAGAGGAGAGATTGCTCTGATAATATGGTCAAGAAAAGAGAAGTTTCTTACTGTTTCTTTGCCAAAGGTTTCCAGCCAACATTGTAAAAGAAGAATGTAAAAAAGGGAAACTATGCAAATTGAATTAAAAAATCCATTTTCAAATGTTATGGGGCAATGTAAAAGGATATTACATGCTCAAATACCTAAATTTTGTTTTTAACTTTTGAAATGGATTTTGTATTGATATTACTAAGAGTATTGCATAGACACAGTCTTAGGCAATTTTCAAAGTATGGGATTTTGAAATCCTAAACTCTAATTTATGCATCTAAAAAATTATAAAGTAGAAAATAATACCTACCTCACAGAATTATTCTGAATGTTAAATGACGTAGTGATGTATGAAACATTTAGCACAATGCCTGAGATACAAGCTGATGCTACATTAGTGATGGCTAAAAAATAAATTCCTTAAACAAAAGTACTTTATAACTAGAATGACTATAATTTATGGACCAATACAAGGATTTTTGAGAGTAAGCAAACATGCTATTAGTAATTATACCTGAACCACAAGTATAAACCAGGAGAGTCCTAGGAATACAATTGGGTTGGCCAAAAAGCTCATTTGGGTTTTTTCCATTATATCGAGTGAAATTATTGGCCAACCCAATAGAACGTGTGGTTGCTCTATCTAGAATCAATTATCATAGGTAGCAATAAACATTTCTTTTCCAGAGATCACATATATGCAAGACAAGCAGAATCTTGATTCAATTATGTATCAGTAACTCACCTAAAATTTCAAGAAACAATATTTATTAGGATTATTTTTTAATCAGAGCTTGGTTTTACTGAAGATCACCAAAGATTCTTCAAATATGTCCACAGGGTCACTTGGCTTATATCCACTTTTCTTACAGAACAGAAATTTCCCTATGGTTTTACTGTCTGGCTTATTGAAGCTAATATATGTTACAAATGTTTTCAAAATGTTTGCTTTCTTTCTTTAGCTATCCTTGCAGTGAAGGTGCAGTCATTTCAAAGTGCCCATGATTTCTATCAGAAATTAAAATGATGCTTAATGAGAACAAAACATGTTTTCACTTGAAATGCAATTAAACCAACTTGGAGAAAAGGTGTTTTTATTTTTTTTCTTCTTTCTAACCAAGATGAAAACAGTTGTACTTATCAAGCTGCTTATAATGGTATAAGAATTTATCTTTTAGAAACATTTGCTTTAGGATATATAATTTTTAAAAAATATCATTGACATTGTAGATAATGTTATTTTCATTCCAGTATCTCTTCAGTTACAAAGAGAATCTTTATTTTTATAACTCATGGCAGGCTCACTTGATCATATATTAATAGGAATTTTGTGGAGAGTTGTTCTTAAAGGCTTGTGTGTGGAAGGTCTCCCAACAAGATTTTCATTTCCTGACTAGATATGATTTCTTCATGATTATGCTAAAATTTTAATTATTATAATGCCTCAAGATAGAAATCACTTCTACATGAATTTTTAAAAATTCCCCCGAAGTAAAAACTGCAGATAATTTCCATAGTCTAGAAAAAACATTTCTCTAAGCTGCTAATTTTTATTTTCATTTTTATTTGTATGTTTTGGTGTTTTGTAAGTACAACTTATGTCTTAATTTACTACATGTTGGCATCGCTAGCTGACATTTTCTTAAAACCTGAAAAACAAACAAACAAACAAACAAAAAAACCCTGTTTCTTTTTCCGCATAAGAACACTCTTTTTCTTGATCTTTCATAGTTTAGGTCCACAGAATCAGGAGAAATAGCAAACACTGTCTTGTGTATATATGCATATATACAGACAATAGAAGCAAGACGCAATTTCCCATGATAATAACACTTGGAGACATCATTACCAACAACAAAAAAAAACCCATTACTGCTATTAAGAACTTGACCTTAAAAGTATAACCTTAAACTTCTGTTTGGAAATAGCATGTAATAAGGATATGAAACTCTAGAATTGTAAGTAAGATAAAGGTGATTTGGATTAGTTATGCAGCTATGAAATACTTCTATATTCTAATTTTAGGCTAGGTCTACACTGGATAACAAGTTAAATGTTTTGACTAGATTAATTTATTAGTCAATTTAACTTGAATGATTAATTTGTGTTATTTTCCTCCTTAGAAATCCTATATTTTCAACATAACTCACAGGAATAAATCACTCTTTAAGTACCATGAAAGATAAAATTTGATAACACAGAATCTGCTCTCAAAGACCTTTTTCCTCTGTTTACATGTAAATAAATATACATTCATCATCAAGAAGGTAGAGAGAACTTTAGTCAATGATACATGAGCAATATAATCAGGCATGGTCCTTATTTTCCAGGGTTTGCACCAGAAGGAAGAAAGATTAAGGCCAGAGAGGAAAGTTAAAATTATATTCTTTTTTTGTACTCTGGAGCATTTTGATAAGAAATATATGGAACAAAACTGTGTTTTGGGCAGTTCCATTCATGGTGTCAGTGATGGTGTCGGCAAACAGATACCATACTTGTGACACAAAAAAGGACATTCCCTTTATCAGCCAGGTGCCCCTTATCCTAAAACTCTTGAAGAAGCTGTGCAAACCCATGTGCTCAAAGCATGGTAAACAGAGGATGCTCTCTGCACTGAGAAGAGAAGGATAATCTCAACCATTCAGGGTTGATCATGTAAGAAAAAACCCAACCATCTAGTCAAACGTCAACAGAGTGAACCCTAACTGTTAAACTTCTCTGCCTTTTTACTATATTCTTCAAACTATATTTATAGTATCCTTCAAATAGGAGTAAATGTTGGAGAGCCTTTTAAAAAATAGAAAATTAATATAAATTAATCACAGCACTTGGAAGGGACTCCTGCAAGTGTGGAGCCATGAAACTTAAAGTTTTGTTGGTTTCACCATAATTCCACCTGAATTCACAGATATTTTCAAGACACAGGAAGTGTGATTAAAGACATATAAGTCCAGTTAAATATTAGTTCTATTATCCCATTAAAACACTGAAGGATAGTTCATGAGTGGCTTTTATTACCTGAAACTCTTGTCTACAATATCACTGATGTTTGTATACACAATTTCACCAATGCTGATTGACCAAACTGGTTAGCTCAGATCTCAATTCCAACATTTCCTTCAGAATTGGGGTTCAGTTTGTCAAAATTGGGGTCACTATGGCCTTTCATCATCCATTTCATCTTGCCTTTATAGGTAGTCTGTGGGCTGAGTTAAAGCATGTTCTATTATTGAGCATTTTGAGATTGTTCCAGGATTTGAAAATTTTAAATTACTCTGGTTTCTTGGAATTAGCTAATGCATACCACAACTTTCTTTGAAAAACATATTTGAGCCAAAGTGGCTTTAGGGAAGTGTTTTATGTTTTAATAAGGTTGAGAAAAGGAGATAAATTCATCTAGTCACAGTAATGTAGTAAATCTTGTTGAGAGGAACTATTCTCTAAATGACACAGCTATAATTTCATTCCAACTGATTTTGTGGACTTGAAACATTTCACTGCTTTTCTGTCTCATAAAGAAGTTTCCGTTTGGGTTATTTGTACAGATCAACAGATAAAGCCTTATGTACTAGAGCTGAAACAGCTCTGTTAAATGTCCCTCTCTTCCATGCCAACAATTTCGCTTCTTCAGGACCATGGACCTTCCTTAGGAACATATACACATTTCCCTAAAGAATCCTTAGGCTGTGATATATTTTTGAGTTAAATTGTTATTATTTATAGGAAAATTCTTTATGTCCACCATGAATGCACATCAAAGTTTACAGAGCATTCATCTCCATGGCAGGCGCTTTATCTTACTGATTATTTTGGCAGAGAACATATACCAAAAATCTCCCTGTGAGAAATAAAAACAAACCTCCACCCTCCAAAAATAGAAAAAAAGCCACAACTCTTCAGATCCCCTCTGGACCTGTGAGTGAAGCTTATAAACTTTCTTGGAGTCCATTTAATGCCTGTGAGTCTGGCTGAAGCTCAGAGAAAGGGCTGGAGATGGGATGGTCTACAGATGGAGGAGCTAGGATTTCTGAGTTGGGCTTGATCTTCTACCTGTGAAAGTTTCTACATTACTTCCCCATGTGCCTTGTTTTATCCTCAGAAAATGAGAGGTTCATCATCTGAGGATGTAAAATATCATGTGAGAGGACTTTTAGAGCCTGGAGAGCACCGTGGACGCATTTTCTCCATCATTCAGCTCCTCATTTTACTGACAAGGAAAATTACGGCTGGGGAAATTGACTCCCCAAATCCATGAAGCTAGGAAGTGGCAGAGCTGTGAGAGTCACTGCAGCTTCCAGACTTTCTTCCTCTTTGTCATTATCTATCCTCTTTAATATCTGCTGTCTAAAGCACTGTATAAATTAAAATGTTTTTATAACTGCATTAGCTTACTATTGTTCTGTAACAGATCACTCCAGTCTTACACAGAAAAACAACACTCATTTATCAGCTCCCAGTTCTGTTGGCCAGAAGTCTAAGCAGGGCATAACTGGGTCCTCTGTATCAGGTCTTAGAAGAAAGACCTTGGCTGAAATCAGGCCATCAACTGGACTGTGTTATGAGCTACAGCTCAGGTCCTCTTTCTGGCTCATCAAGGCTGGTGGCTGGATTCAGTTCCTTGTGGTTATAGCACTGAGGTCCCTGTTCTCTTGCTGGCTGTCAGCCAGGGTTGCTTTAAGCTCCTAGAGGCTGCCCTCCATTCTTAGGCACGTGACCCTCTCACTACATGGCAGCTAGTTCTTCAGAGTCAGTAGGATGATCTTTCTCTTCAGGGAAGGCTCAGCCCTCCACTTTAGGACTTCCCTGATTGGGTCAGACCCACCCAGGATAATCTCCCAACCTAATCACAGGAGCCATAACCAATAATATCCATAGGTCCCACCCATGCTCAAGAAGAAGGGATCATACGGGGTATGTGCAGGATCATACAGGGATGGGAATCTTGTGATTAGAACTGGGATTCTGTTTACTAAACCTAATCATTCAAATATTCATTTTCCTTTTTTTTTTTAAACCTCCTTTTCCCCTTTACTGCCTCCCATTGAGTCAGTTAAGAGTCATCTGTCCCCCTGAAAACCCAGAAAGGGATGACAAGAGGAGGTGAATTAGGAGCAGTGAGATGAAAACTTCAAGTCCATAAAAATATCTGATTTGTTTATTAGTTTTACTTATTCTTTGCAGACTTAAGTGCTGATAAACTGTTAGTTGCTGAGTCGTGACTGACTCTTTGCAACCCCATGGACTGTAGCCTGCCAGACTCCTCTGTCTATGGGATTCTCCAGGCAAGATGACCTAGCATAAATCAAAATTGCCTATTCAGTCATAACTGAATGGTTAAAAAAAAAAAAATCACCTATTCTCTTGACACAATGCTTCTTTTAGTAAAGTTGGCCTGGATTCAGAGAGGTTTGTTAGGAGCAGCAGAAGCTAGAATTCAGGGGACGGTGACGATCAATAGAGGTGTTGTTTTTCTAGTGCCTCCTGCAGGCGGGACGTTGACTCACATGAGCTCATTTAGTCCTCCCCACAGTGATCTGTTACAGTGGGTGGCCTAGTCCCCCTATTACAGTTGAGGAGACACATGTGAAGGGGCAGAGTCAGAATTCAAAGTTGTGTCTGCTTCGCTGGTGCTCTCTTGAGGACAGGCTTCCATCTAAAGGTTCAAGGTGGAGACCATGACTCTCAGAGGTTCTCAAACACTTACACAGAGAGTACAGGATGGTAGATGAGGCTGGTGAGACCAGCAGTCTCTGAGACAGAGGCTATTTTAACCAATCGTAAAACATCAACTCTATAAAGGGACCCTACATCTCCCTTCTAGAGTTATCATTAAAGTTTTCAGAAATCAAGATGAAGGCTTGGCATTGTAAAGTTGTTTTTCTTTACAGGGGAATTTACAGATAAGGGATGAGTTGACCTTTATAATACCTATTATGATGGTTAATGAGAAAATTATTGATATTATTATATGTTTGCTTCTTTTTAATATGAGCAAATCAGGCACAGAGTAAGTAAATGCGGGGGCTCAAATGGATAAGAACATAAAAATGTAGTGACAGAAACCAACTTGCCTTGTTCTTGAGTCCTGCTAACTATATCTCTGGTTGAACAAGTCAATTAAGATTGAGCTCATAATGAGAACCTCCTGTATAGCACGGGGAACTCTAAGTGTTCTGTGGTGACCTAAATGGGAAGGCAATTGAAAGAAGAGGGCATATATGTATACGTGTGGCTGATTCACTTTGCTGTACAGCAGAAACTAACACAACACTGTAAAGCAACTATACCCCAATAAAAATTTTTTAAAAAGATTGAGTTCATATAGCTGCAGAGCTGGGAAACGTTTTGATTACTTTGTGAAAGCCCCCGTTGCATTGGGGTAAAAAGGTAAATTTGGAAAGATTTCAAACTCTTGCAACTGCTGCTCAATCGCTCTGAAATGGAATTTCATGTAAATTGGGAATTCTTTGAATACATTTACATCCTATTCATTTTAATAAACGTATGTCAGATGTGTACTTTATGAGATAGCGCGATGATTCCTGAGGCATCATTCCTGTGGAGCAGAGAGACAGGCTTGAAAACAAACAATGACAATCAGAAAGGGGCTGAGCTGAGAAGATGTATAAGGAAGATGCACATACAGCAGCAACCAATTCTGTGAGGGAGCATCAGAGAAAAACAGAAAAGGTGGGTTTTGAGTAGGGTCTGCCTACTAGGCAGGAAAGGGAAAGAATTTCTGTGCTGTGCTTAGTCACTCAGTCGTGTCCAACTCTTTGCAACCCCGTGGACTGTGGCCCGCCAGGATCTTCTGTCCATGGTTATTCTCCAGGCCAGAATACTGGAGTGGGTTGCCATGCCCTCCTCCAGGGGATCTTCCCAACCCAGGGATGAAACCCAGGTCTCCCATACTACAGGAGGATTCTTTAAAGAATTTCTAGGGAGAAGGAAAAACAGACTTAAAGCTACAAAAGTAAGAAAAATATAGTTCAGTGTGAGCAGAGTATACCAAACACCAGGAGAAGAGAGAAAAGAGGTTGAATATTTATGCAGCACTTAAATTGGGAAGGACTTGACTACCCTCTAAGGAGAAGTTTCAACTTTATGGCAACAGGAAGCCAATAGAGATGTTACATAAAGGATGACAAGATAATAGCTGTATTTTAGAAGATTAATTCTAGTAGCAGGAAGGAGGATGGCTGCCTGGGAGAATGGAAACTGAAGCAGTAAGAGGGGAATTTGGAAAAGGTCTGTTACAGAATGACTGAGCACCCAGATCAGGGGAGAAGCAAAGGAGACAGATGATGAGGGTAAAAACTGCTTCTGATAAAGAGTGCTGGGACTGGGGCACCAAATGGGTGAAATCAGGAGAAGAAAGGGGTATGTGAGAAGAAAAATGAAAGATGACACCTAGTTTCTGATCTTCAACGATGTCTGCTTTGGGGGGAGTGGGAAATGGAAGAATGGAAATTGATTGTTTAGTTTGAGGTATCTGGAAACAGAGGCTTGGAGTTTAGGATAAAAATTACACACACACACCCGTTTGTGAATTACCAACATTTGATATTGTGGCAGTGAGTGACATTTTTCTAAGACTATTGTGTATTTAAGAAAAAAAATAGATTTTTGTACAGCATATGGAACTCTGCTCAATGTTACATGGCAGTCTGGATTGAGGGGGGACAACTGGATACATGTACATATAATATGGCTGAGGCCCTTTGCTGTTCACCTGAAAACTATCACAATATTGTTAATCCACTATACCCAATAGAAAATAAAGTTTAAATTTTAAAAAAAGAAAAAAAGTTTTAAGTATTGGGTCATGAACCAGCATTTACGATACAAGTAGGGGAAAAAAAAAATCAGGAAAAGGAGACAGAGAAAATTCTGCCACTAAGATACTACTCTGGGCTTCCCAGGCGGCGCTAGTGGTAAAGAACCTGCCTGCCAATGCAGGAGACGTAAAGAGACACGGGTTTGATCCCTAGGTGGGGAAGATCCCTAGGTGGGGAAGATCCCCTGGAGAAGGGCATGGCAACCCACTCCAGTATTCTTTCCTGGAGAATCTCATGGACAGAGGAGCCTGGTGAGCTATGGTTCATAAGGTCACAAAGAGTCAGACATGACTGAAGTGAGTTAGCATGTACACATGCAAGATATTACTATGAGTCCTAGGAGAAGGTTTTAAGATGATGTTTGTATCAATGTTCCAAGCATGAGGATTAAGAGGATGATGCTTCATATGACAATTAGGATGGCACTGGTGAATTCTGAGTAGTGCCATGAGGTTGGTGGTGAATTGGGAGAGCAGATAGATTCCTTGAGCTGATAGAAAAGAACGGAGAGTGTTTGGTCATAAAGGGAAAGGAAGGGACAAGAGAGGATTTTTTTTGGTCCCAGCTCTTTGTTAGAATGGAGAAAGAGAGTGTTCACGGAGAAAACTGAGTAATTGGAGTGACCTGGCATTAGAGATTGGTGGGCGGATTCAGCAGTAGGACAAGCAAGGGAAAGAATTAGTAATAGTTTGATGACAGGGTCTTAGGTAAGAGGGGGGGAAAGTACATTTTAAAAGAAAATGAGTTGAGAGAAGATATTTATTCTTTACCTTGCACTTCTGAGATAGAACTGTAGTTTTCGTACCCATAATAAGCACACACAGATGTAAATCCTAGCCCGTTGCAGGCTCTCAGGGGTTTACTTACTATTATGAAAATAAAGCTGACAGCTGATTTCCACCTCATTCTATTAGATGATCTTTTGGAAACCACAACAGATACAACAGGAAAAAAAAAAAAAAGATGGTGGAATTCTAAAGCAAGATAATTACCACCTAAGTAAAAGAGAGTTTCTCTTCCAACCTACAATACCTACAATACCAGGGCAGGTTTTGGTCAGTCTTGAAGATGTAAGTCCCAGATGGACAGAAAGAATTATTTGTACCTGCTTCACAGGATCTCACAGAGTTCAAATCGCTTTAGGATTGAACGAAGAACACTCACAAATGCTCTTCCAAATGAACTTCTTAGACATTCAGTTGAATATCTAGGTTCCAGAACACCCTCAGAATTTCTCAAAAAACCAAAGAATCTTACATGATAGTTAAGACACTAGGCAAGACCAGAGCATCCTGGACCATTTGAAAGAGGTAATCTCCATCTTGTATTTATGGGAAAGAGTTGGAACAAACTGAGTCTTTATGATTAAGCAGAAAAGACAACATTTTCCATAAGAATGTAATCTTCTGCATGGTTGGTCCCCAGTTATTTTTTGGATGGTCATTTAGTTTCTGTCAAGTTAGCTAATTATTCTGCTAAATCATTTTTACAGGATGACTTGCTTTCTTGAGTTGTTAATACTTGTGAAATTCTTCTCCCAAATGAATGAGGATTGAAAGATGTATATTTTTTAACACACACATATACAAAATTTCCCAAACATCTAGTGTGTTGAAAGTTGGTCCGTTGCAAAGGAACCAGAATTCTAGGCCAGGGTCCAGGGGTGGAGATGACTATAACATTCCACTGAGAGCTTCACTCTTGGCTCTGAGCTCAAAACGAAAAATCCCTCATCAAGTCAGAAACATGAAGTATGGGGCTCTAACTTGAACAGGAACTGAAAAAAAAAAAAAAAAAGGCGGGGAGAGTAGTATTTGTAAGGATTTAGTAAGGAAGTTAGAAGGAATTATGTGGGAAAGAAGGAAAAAGAATAACTGTGGTGTTATTACATGCCTGGGCCAGGTACATAATATTGTGGGTCAGAGTTTCATTTCATACAGACCAGTTATCATGATGACATTGTGAAGCAATTTCCTATATACTATAATCTGTTTTGGAAATGCTTTCTACCAGGTGTCTCTTCTGGGACATACCAAAGCAAGGAGTTGATCTGTTAAATTACTCACACTGTTCAAATATTTGAAGTACTAATTCATCACTCACGACCTTAAATTTGTATTTTCACATCATTATAAATTCAACAGGGGTGAATCTTTCCACAATAATGAATAAAGTGACTCTTGAAAGGAAAGATGTTGACCTTGGAGATGATCTTGTGGGATGACTCTGAAAAGACATTGAAGCATCTGAATCTCTCTCTGGGCTGTATATTAGATGTTCAGAGTCCGAACTCCACGCATGTATGGACAGATCCATTGTTATATGGACATACCTAGTGGGGAGTGAGGAAAATATCAGGGGAGTTAAATTTAAACACAAAGATAATTGCAAGGTGGTTACTTGGAGCAACTTACTAAAGTGGCTGTATATGGACTTACCACTAGTCTGTAAAGTGAAAAATAATCCTATGGGATTATATGATGCCAAGGCTAGAAAGGGCTTTTTAACTCTCTGTTAACAATAATGTGTTGAAAGGTTTTCATTATCATTTTGTTAGAACAGCCTTGCTAAAACCTTGTCTCTCTGTCACATCATACAAATGCAAGGGAGGAAATGGAGCCAATAAATGTAATCTACAGGTGAAGTTTGCAGAGGCAATTTAGTAGAAAAGGTAAGTATTTTTGTGGGATTTTAACATTTCACAGAAATTATCACCTCACCTCTTAAAGTTTTGAGAAGTTATCAAAATCTGATCAATTAGTCAGGGGTTTTATTCTGCACATTTCTTCCTGGGGAGGCTTATTCAATAGAAATTATCCCAAAATGTCATGCCTGGTACCACAAGCATCATTATTTAAAAATTTGACCAAATAAACATAAGCATGGGATTCCCTAGTAGCTCAGATGGTAAAACTTCCACCTGCAATGCTGGAGACCTAGGTTCAATCCCCGGGTCGGGAAGATCCCCTGGAGAAGGAAATGGCAACTCACTCCAGTATTCTTGCCAGGAGAATCCCATGGACAGAAGAGCCTGGTGGGCTAGAGTCCATGGGGTTGCAAACAGTCAGACACGACTGAGTGACTCACACACAAACATAAGCAAACACACATATACATATATATATAGTGTTATATACTATAAATGAAAGCAATTCTGTTTATCCTCACTTATTCACCAATTAACAAAATATATGTAATTGTCTATGATGAAATAAGCACAGTGCTAGAGATATACCATAGAATATAAAATAGTCTTTGCCCTTAAAAAAAGTAATGTCCAGTGGGAACAGGTCATTGTAAAAAAAAAAAAAAAAATCACAAAAACACTGTACAAAAAGTCACAAAAAGATCCTTGTAAAAATAAAAAACACACACTAATGGGACTTCCCCGGTGGTCCAGTGGTTAAAATTCTGTGCTGTCAATGCAGGGGGCATGGGTTCAATCTCTGGTTGGGGAACTAAGATCCCACATGCTGTGCAGCACAGCATTAATAATTAATTTTTAAAAAATTAAAAATAACCACACACAGAATTAGTTACAAGCTAGAAGAAATGTTATGGAGGAGACATAAGAATGGAGTGGGAGATTAAAATTGGTTTCAAAGGAATGGAAAGCTCTTCTAAACAATTGAAATTTAGGTGGAGCCTGAGAGAAAGTGGAATTAGACCCAAAATGGGAGATGTGGGAAAATTCAAGCAGAGGAAACAGCAAGTGCAAAGGCACTGAGGCCGAAAAGAACAACAAGCATCAGAGGCATGTTTCCAAGAAGCCTTCATGCATGGGGCACAGAGAGTGAGAGATGAAGCATAGTTAGTTCAGGCTGGACTTAGTGCCTAGCCCTTCAAGGACACTGCCTGTGGTTCTGGGAAGCAAAGGATGACTGGGTTAGATTTGCATTTCAAAAAGACATGGACTGCTGTCTGTAGCAAAATAATTGGAGGGAGCACGAGTCGAGTGGAAAGCTTTAAGATGATCAAAGCAAAGATAGGATGAAGGCTTGGACTTGGGTGGTTCTTAGTGAAGAAAATAAAAGGAGACAAGTTACAATGACAGGACTTGGGAAGGGGTTGGCTTCGGAAAGGAGGTGTCAAAGATGATTGTCAGGGTAGGTGATTGGTAATTGACTGATTGAAATGCTAATATGAGAACCAGGCTTTTTATGTTCACCTTATTCTATTTAAATTCGTTCTATGCAAACCAGTTAGTCCTTACTAGGAGCAATGTATGGTGCTGGGAATTCTCATGCATAAGTGATATGAAAAAAAAAGTAGATAAAGTGATATATATAATTTCCACCTTTTAGTAGATAAAGTGATATATATAATTTCCACCTTTTATAGATTCACAATCAAATAGTGTTTCTCCCTTCTAATAGATGAAATAATAACTATATGCCACAAACATAGGTGTTTATACACAAATGCACATGTCTACACACATGTATGTCTATATGCATATATGTGCATATATGGGTTTCCCAGGTGGCTCAGTGGTAAAGAATCTGCCTGCCGATGCAGGAGACATGGGTTCGATCCCTGGGTGGGGAAGATCCCCTGGAGAAGGAAATGGCAACCCATTCCAGTATTTTTGCCTGAGAAATTACATGGACAGAGGAGCCTGGTAGGCTACAGTCCACGGGGTCACAAAAGAGTCAGACACGACTTAGTGACTAAACAATGACAACAACATGTGCAATATATGTGTATATATATTTGAGGTATTTGTATCACAGATATTAAGTATATATTGAAAGGAGATGAAGAATATAAAAATAATTAGTGTGGAGTTCAGAAAGATAAATCAAAAAATTATGTGAGATTGTATTCTTAAAAGAAATTAAAATGTTTCAAAGACTATTAAGTTTTACATCTCCAACTTATTACAGATCAGATTTATGACTTTAGCCCTGTTTTTCGAAGTGTCCACAAAAAGAATTAGACTCTAGTATTCAGATGTATAATCCATTTTTTATTCTATGATGTATCCCTATAATCATGAGAGTAATCCTATCATTAATAATAATGATAAATAATAATAATAACAATCATTGGTGTGGGATGTTTACAAATCATACACAGCAGAAAAGCGTAAATGCAGATTTCATTTTAGTGTTGTTGAAATGTAACCTTTTTTTTTAACCTATTTAGTATTTTTCTTAGGATTCTAAACTCACAATTTGTTAGCAAACTGACTTCACAGCAGACCGACTCTTCACAGCAGACCGAACATGACTGGTTCATAACTTTGTTGAATATCTTCCAGATGTACTGGAGGACACCATCGCCAGTTTTGCAAGGGTATCTTGTTGGTCAGAAGTCTTTTGTTTAACAAACTCAGCTTGGGTGTTTATTCTAAGAGTCTAACTAAACATAGAAGACAATTGCTAATCAGTGAATTCTTAAGGCTACTTTTATTTCATCCTCCTTACACAATAGTCTTTGCTTGTTTCAGTTTTGTGTGTTTCCCTTTGATTGCTTGTTAATATCTTTTCTGTAGTGATAGTATGTGAAAGTAGTATCTAATCTCTGAATTAGTATATAATTGTTGATCATCACTATAATTGTGCAGATAGTAGAATATACTTGGAATCACTAGTAGTGAATTTGCCATTCACATGAAACTAAGGAAGTTTCAGGGCCTTGGATTTCCTTTAATAGTGTTGGATCTAAATTTGTATTTTTAATTTTTAAAAAAATCTCTCAAATCTTAAGAGCTTCAGGTCTTAGAAAACTTATCTGGGTCTGCTTTTCATCTGTATTGTAATAATTAATTTTTTTATGCTTTTCTTATATCGTTTTGGCTTTATGAAAATGGGTCAATTTTTTTTTCTGTCTACTATCCAGCATTTAGTTCAGTAAATGTGAATTAGTGAATAAGTCATGTGCCTTTACTATTACACTTGGAAACATTTAACAAAATTATTAACTCATCATGTTCTATCTGCTGTGAAGAGTCAGTCTGATAACAAAATTTTGAGTTTAAAATCCTAAGAAAAATCCTAAAAAGGTAACATTCAAACAACACTAAAATGTGTGTGGTAAGGGAGATTTTCTTTTGTATCCATGCATCTTTATGAATAACTATTTTGTTGCAAAGTTTAAAAAATAATAAATTATCTTGTTAGTTAGTTTTTAAAGTTCAAAATGTCTGCAGAATTTTAAATGAGATTCCCATACTGTCAATATGTACAATACTTTGCAAAAATGTAAAATATGGTCACATGTTAATGTACTTTCATTCTTCTTTCTTTTTTCTTTGCAAAATTTTCTTGAAGTGTTTTCCAAATGGGAATGAATGAGAGAAAAGGTATATTTGACCAGTTTCATAGATTCTAAGAGTGCTTCTAATAGCTAAAACATAGCCAAAGAAAAGTGTTAAAGCTTATGATAGCATTTATTTTAAGCTGTCACTTACTATAACATCTCCATTTTGTCTTTATTTCTCAAGTTGCTTATTTATAAATCTCCACTCTGTTTTTCAGGAGTTGACATATGTTGACAGGCTAACAATATATTACCTGAGAACTGATATACCCCGTATAATATATCCTCTAAGAGCTGAACAATACATAGTAAGTTAACAAACTTATACTGTGAAGAAAAGTCATTATTTCTAAAGGGAGGTTCATATTTTGATTTTCAAGAAAGGAAAAAAATTTCCCTCCTTTCTCCATCCTGTTCTGATCATTTCCAAAGTTTGATAAAAATGTAAAACAACAAAAAATTCATCTGCTACTTCCTGACCACAGAGGTGAATAATTTAAGAATCATCTCATTGGGTTTTCTAACAGCTTCCTATTTTATCTGGAAAGATCTGAAACTTCATTTTTTAATTCCAAAATACATTTCTGCTTTATATCCTTCAATTCTAAAATAATGCTACATCTGCTAATCTGTAGCAATCAAATACTAAGCACTTACAGGGTCTCCAATCCTGGAGGAAAAGTTTCCTTTTTGAAAGGATTCCCCTTTTCTGAGCTTTGCTGTTTCCTGTTTGTTAAGTAGTGGCCCCACCTGGGAAAGCAGAGTTATTTCAGCCATCATTCACTCTCAGTTTACATTAGACTCTGTGGAGTATTATAGTGCTATTCAATATTCATAATCTCCCAGACTTTGCTGTTTTTATGGCCCAGTATAATTTATATGTGGTGTTTGTTGGAACGTTATCAGAAGCTATTTGGACATAACATTTTTCACAATAAATAATGATGGCACTACTGCTAAAATATCTTTTATTAACTTAATTCACCCAGTAGAATTGGTGTTTAAAACAATGCAAATTAAAGGTGAAAAAAAATCATTCTTAATTTAGGACAGGTTTTAAATAAATGTCCTCCGTGCCTTACATAGCAAGAAGGCACCCAGATTTCATCTTTATTTGAAGGGTGACATTTAAAAAAATACACTAAGAAGGTTGTATGTAGGTAATGGTTCATTTAGCATTCATCCCAGAGGATGGAAAATCAGGAGCAAATCCCTTTTAAAGAGGAGGAAGTAAATTTCACATAGGGATGGTTGGTACTCACCTTTTACAGACAACACCATGGGAGCCTGCACATGACCGTTCTAACTTAGCCACAGCTGTCATCTTAACTAGAACAGAACGTTTTCTTTACTTGATTCTGGATCATTCCGCCCTGCGGATCACCCTGACCTTTCCCTGTTGTCCTTCGCGGCAGGGTGCTAACGTTTTCTGGATTTCACTGCTCTTTAGAATTCTCCACCAGAGGGAGGACAAGGGAAGCGAAGCAGGTTTCACCCGCAGTTCTGAGGGAACTTTGAATCCCAAAAAACTAGAAGGATCTCCGGTCTGTCTCACCACTCCACCTCCCTGTACTCTTTCACAGCAGAACGGAGGGACTCCAGCTATCTCGGTAATTTTATCGCGGACTGCTTTTCAACCAGGGTTTTATCAGTTGACTTACAACTTAAGTAAGTTACAGTGAGAGACACTTTGGGAGGGCCCCCCATCCTACCCGTTGCAGAGAACAGGTTATTCTTTTAGGAAAAGCTGAAGATGAGAATTCTGGCAGGCACGTTGCTAAATACAGGAAAGCGGGGCACAGACACATCCGAGGAGCAGTTGAACGACCTTGGAGCCCTCTAATCATCCTTACGGTTCCCTGAGCCCTTCCTCTATCCACAACTGCCTCACTCAGTCCCCTTTCCACCCAGGAGTTTCTCTTTGCCCTGCGTGCGCGTAGGGTTTTTCACGAAAGTCAGAAAGGACCGAAAGCCAAACTCCAAGGGGAAAAACAGCAACCGTTCCTTTCCTTCCCACGGGTTCCAAGCCTTGATTTGGCGGGCAGGTGTCAGAGCGGCAAACTTTTGACTCCAGTAATTTTCTCTGCTTTGCAGGGCAGGGACCAGCCCTCCGGGGCGCTGCCTGGCGGGGAAGGGGCGCGAGGAACGGGAGCCCCGCGTCC
>NW_011494677.1:5998640-5998987 GCF_000754665.1 Bison bison bison | reverse complement strand
GACGTGGGCTCTTCGGATCTCGGCAGCCGCCCCGCGCGCCGCCCCCCGCCCGGCCGGGCTCGGGGAGGGAAAGGGGCTGCGCCCGGGAGCGCCGAGCCCAGGCTCCTCCCGGTGGCGTGTCCGCGCCTCAGGGTGGGGGTGTGGTGGGGACGAGGGAGGGGGCGAGGCCAGGGGAGGGCGAGAAGGAGGCGCCAGCGTCCAACCTGCGGGTGGGTGGCGGTGGGGCAATTGAAAAAGAGCCGGCGAGGAGTTTCCCCCCCCAACTTGTCGGAACTCTGGGCTCGCGCGCAGGGCAGGAGCGGAGCGGCGGCGGCTGCCCAGGCGATGCGAGCGCGGGCCGGACGGTA
>NW_011494677.1:5998275-5998540 GCF_000754665.1 Bison bison bison | reverse complement strand
GAGTTCACTGAGACTCACGTCCATCGAGTCAGTGATGCCATCCAGCCATCTCATTCTCTGTCATCCCCTTCTCCTCTTGCCCCCAATCCCTCCCAGCATTCATGGCAAATAGATGGGGAAACAATGGAAACATTGAGAGACTTTATTTTCTTGGGCTCCAAAATCACTGCAGATGGTGACTGCAGCCATGTATTAAAAGACACTTGCTCCTTGGAAGAAAAGCTATGACCAAACTAGACAGCATATTAAAAAGCAGAGACATTAC
>NW_011494677.1:5965072-5998175 GCF_000754665.1 Bison bison bison | reverse complement strand
GGTTCTGCGCCAGCTGCGCTTTGCACGGGGCCCGCCTGCCCTCTAGCGAGAAAAGCGGGAACGGGTGTCCCCCCTTCCAAGCGCCTGGCTCGGAAGAAGGGGTGCTCTAGAGAGAGGCCACGAGAGCGCTCGCGCAGCGGTGTTTTGGGCTCCGGGGAGGGACTGCAGGGTACGGGTGTGCACGGACGTTCACCCTGCGTCCGCCGGGCGGTACTGGTGTTCGGATCAGCGGAGAGAGATTCCTAGAGGTCAGCGAAGCAGATCAAACCCAGCCCAGTGCCAGGACTCAGGTCCACTCCAAAACGGTTCTCAAACTTTCGGCTTTGCAGTTCTATTTCTCGTGACCTCTTTGATCAATACGGTTAATTTATGTTCCCAAGAGATGCCCATAAGGCAAAAGTTCAACTGAACTTTTGAACCCAGTTGCTCGCTGGTTGTAATAGAAAAGGAAGCGCAGTTGAGACTTTCTAGAGAAAAGTCTACTGTTGGGTCATCAGAACACGGACGTGAGTGACAGTTTCACCGTCTGTTTCACTGAGAAGGTCTGATGCTGTAGACATTACCTTGGACCTAGGAGGCACTCCATATAGATACTTGATTATGAGTGATTCAGTGAAGATGCTAAAAAAAGGCGGGGGGGGGGGGGGAGGGAGAAGAATATCAGGGCTTTTTTCTGCCTCTGCGATTCCCAATTCTTAATTGATCCAAATACCAGTAAGTCACTCAGAACATCCCCCAGCACAGTTTATAAAGCGCTTGTGAGGAATTAATTCAATAGCACTTGGTAGTACCATGACTGAGAAAGATAACAGAGGTATTTGCCTGTTCCTTGCAGGAAGAAAACAAGATTTGCCTAGTCCTCTTGTTGGCATCACTGAGAGCATTTCAGAGCCGGGCTTATTGGCAGAGACCTTAAGCAGGTTTTGAGCAAAACAAATTGAACAGAGAGTAATTGTTTGGCCACTGACCGACCGTTCCTGCGCCTGTTTCTGTGATAAGATACTGCTGATCCGCTTCACCTTCCTTACCTTGCACTAGTCCTTAGGAGGATGTAATTGAAATTTTCCTTACCTCCCCCAATTTTGGAGATACCCCATCGCGGTTTATTCAAGCAGGGCTGAAATGGGGGAGCTGGATTAGCAACCTCCCTAAGTGACATTCTCTACTGCCCTTTCATAGGTCAGCCTAGTGAGTGAAAGAGCTCTTAGACCTAACCACGAGGGTAAAGTTGTTAAGAGTTTTTTTGCAGGGCTCTTTAAGTGTTGCCCTGTCCTGCCTGGGAAGACTCCGCCTTCAGAAGTTTCTAGGGTCCTCTGGAGGTGGTCTGATGAATTAAGGAGGGGATGGTGGTTTGAAGTAGCATCTCTTTCAGTCTGCACTTTGTCAAGGCTTCAGGGCAGCAGTGCCTTACTTAACATAGGCATTTCAGATAAGCACCCCTGGAGGTGGGAGATACTTTAAGAGCCAGCAGGCGTTTCTGGGCCCTACAGACCTCCTCTACTAGGTCGGCAGCTGTGTGAGGACCATCTAATGTTGTCTCCTGACACGGGGTCGCAGAGCTTCCTTGGTGACTCTCACTGTGCTATGCAGTTCCATCGCTGTAATCCCCTTTAAACCAGATAGATTGGCATCTTTATTTTCTCTTTATTTTTTCAACTTTTTATTTTGTATCGGGGTATAGCCGATTAGCAATGTTGTCATGGTTCCAGGCGAACAGCGAAGGGACTCAGCCATACATACACATGTATCCATTCTCCCCTGAACTCCCCTCCCGTCCAGTCTGCCAAGTAACTGAGCAGAGTTCCCTGTGCTGTACAGTAGCACAGGTCCTTGTTGGTTATCCATTTTAAACATAGCAGTCTGCACTTGTCCATCCCAAACAAATGAACTTACTTACAAAACAGAAAGAGACTCACAGACTTAGAGAAGAAACTTATGGTTGCCCGCTCCGGGGCGGTGGGGGTGGGGAAGAATGAGGGGAAGGGATAGTTAAGTGATGTTTTCTTTACCATCTTCCCAGAGAATCTGGGGTGAACTTGGCTCTAGATTAGCTTTTGGTGTGTTTGTCTCTTTTCCATCGGGTGGGTTGTCTTCTTTGGGGAGTAACTTTTTACCCCTCCTCCAAGGCCCCTTGTGCTTGTTAAACCCTAAAAACCAGATAAGAATATTTATTCTTCATTGGACTCAAAAAGAGCCATCAACTGAAAACCTGCTTTAGGTAACAGCACATGGCATTAAGTAGTACTGCTTGGAAATCACTGTTTGTTGCTTCTTGTCCTTTCCCTTGTAATGCTGTCAGCATACTTTCCCTTATCTTAGGAGAATAAATAACTGAGAGCCACAGTGGTTTGCGAGAGGAAAAACACACCTCTTTGTCAAGGTTTTTTGCACTCTTTAGTCCTCAGGCATTCTCAAAGGAAATGACCTCTAGAGGCCATGATTATAACATTGCCACTTGTAGTACCAGCTCGAATTAGGACTTACGAGGACACCCATCTCTTAAATAGCTCCCCCATCAGTGTCCTTCAATCCCAAGTTTCATCTTTCTTTAAACAGCCACTGAAACTTTCTGTCCTCTATGAAGCCCATGCAGCGGCCAGGCCTCCCTTTGGATCTTATAATATTACTTCATGACAGTCAAGGGAGAGATAAGATTCAGAGAACTCAGCCACTCAGCCCTGCTGTGTGCCGTATTATATGCAGAGGCATAAACACATCTGTTGGAGGGATTGTTTCGGGGGGGAAAAGGTTTCTTTAACTTTCATGCGACATGTGTGACTGATACGTGATACATACGTAGCTATGTTTCATAGCATCACATTTTTCTACAATTAACTGAATATTGAATTGCATACTATTGGGGCTGCAGATGTTCAGCAGCATTATCTCTGCTGCAGTAATGGCTCTAATAGGTCCCAAGCCCTTGGGGTCATTGATTCTTCTTCTTTGCTAAAAAAAAAAAAAAAAAAAAAACAACCCTCAGCATTATCCTGGGCTTTGTAACTCAAATCCATGTACCAAGAGCCCTGTAACTTCCTGCGTCTCTTGCATGGACTTCCCATGTCCAGGCTCTTCATCTTGATTCAGCTCAACAGACTTTGTCTCTCGAAGCCTGAATTGCAAACCCAGAGCTTCACCCTCCTCCCCAAATTTGGTGTCTGGCTCTAAGCTTCTTTTATGAACCTCTGCTTGCTGATGTTTTTGTTTCTTTAAAACATGCAAAGTATTCTTTTTTCCTCTTAAATGACCTGGAACCAACTCATTATCAAGCCTAGCTTAGTTCTAGAACTACTAGGTCTCCCTTCATCTCTGGCATCAGGGGTCATTTGTAAGTACAAGTGGTGGATACATCAAGACCCTTAATATACCAAATGAGTAGAAGCTGGCCAGGTGCTCCCCCGGTGACATCACCCACCTGTTTTGTTAACTCGGTGTCTCCCCAGGCTGAAGTGCTTGTCAACATTCTTGGGTATAAAGTGCGCCGTCACGATTAGGGCAGCATGTGTTCTCAGAACAGAGAGAATGCTCCGTGATCTGTTTTCAGCCTGCTGGCTTGTAACCGCTTAGATTATATAATTACGAAATGCATTAAATGTTCACTTTAGAATGAAGTTGGGTTTATTTTGGAGAATGGTTTTAAAGCAGAAAGAGTGGGAGAAACTTGAGATACTGTTCTGCTATCTGCAAAATGAGAAGAGGATACTGATGGAAAAATGGGGAGAAAAGAAACACAAAACATGTATGTAATTAGAAAATATTGAACCAATGTGAAAGCAGTGAACATGTTATTACATGCCAGGCACTGGGATGGACACTTTTATACTTCTTAATAAGGGAGCTGCTATTCATTCACTACCCTACCATGTTCCAGGCAATGTAGCACATGCTCCTGTCCTTTAGTATGAAATTGCCTCACTATTACAGGATCCCTAGTCGTTAGCACTACAGCCGGATTGCCTGGGTTTAAATCCTAGTTCTGCTGCTCTTTACTTGTATAGTCATGGTCAACTGACTTAATCTCTCCATGGCCGTTTCCTTATTTGTAAAATTGGGATCATAATCATATTATCGTAAAGTTGTTCTGAGGCTTAAACGAGACAACAGCAGTAGTAAGTGCCCATCAATATCCAGAGCGTCTATACCTTTGCCAAGACATTTGATTAAAATTTTCCAAATTCACCTTTTATGGTAAAAAATAATCCACAGCTGGCCTTAGGTGAGAGTGAGTATAAATATTAATATCTACTACCTGTAAATAGAGAGAAAAGTGGATAAGTATGTCAAATACCATCACTGCATATATGTATTATGAAAACAGTCCTGAATGGAGTCTAAATATTGAAAGTAGAGTGAGGTGCAACATCATTTTATCTCTGGCTGAAAAAGGTTGAGGTTTCAAGCTTGAGAAGGTTTGAAACTTGAGTCCTTTTCTGATCACACTGAAGAGTCGGTGCTTATATAGAATGTATGTGTAGTCTTCTCTTTGGGGACTAGTACCAATTGAAAAGGAAACTGTGTATCGACATGCTCTTGGTTATCTTTTAATCAAGTGTAACCGTATATTGCCAGCAAGGTTCATAGAATCCAGTGCAGGTATTTCTAAATATAAAGAAAATAATTAATATTAAAAAATCTATATATTTCATTATTTTATCCCCCTACCCCTCTCTAGAATGGCTATAGGCTGCACGTCTGTGCTCAGTCTCTGTGACCCCATGGACTGTATCCCACCAGGCTCCTCTGTCGATGGGATTCTCCAGGCATGGGTACTTGAGTGCCATAGGTAATGCTTAAAAGTTCGAGGAGTGTGAATCTTAGCACATCCATGTTTTATTAGCATTCTCAAAGTCACAGGTGAAATTTGACACTAACAGTATCAAGAGTTATCCTGTTTTTATATGACAGGAGAAAATAGAGCAAACGTCAATATTGTGGATGAGTGATTTAAATTTTTTTTAAAGAAACAGAGAAGTGGACTTCTAGTATTTTGGTTAACCCTTGAATTCTCCTCTTGACAAACAGAAAATATAGAAACTGATATACAGTATTAGCTTAAAATCTCTTTCTCTTCATGAGAGGGAAATAGTAAGTATACTATCAGGTACATAAAATGAATTTCCTTAAAGGAACATGTGCTTTGGTGGGTTCATCCTAATCCTACATGTTTACACACGTGTCCTATGTGGGTTGTAAGAGATTTTTTAAAAGCAAGCTACCAGAATGCCAATAGATGTCAGTGTTTGTTGCTTTAGAAAAAGTGAGGTGTTAGAACTAAAAAAAAGTTTCATCCTTCATTTATTCTCAATTTTGATAAACATAAAGCTGGCTACTTTGAAAAGTTGACAATTAGTAATACCCTCTATAACCTTGTTACCTTACTTCCTTTAGGATTGACTTAAGTCAGTCCTAAAGAAAATCAATTCTGAAGCTGAAGCTGAAGCTCCAGTACTTTGGCCACCGATGTGAAGAGATGACTCATTAGAAAAGACCCTGATGCTGGGAAAGATTGAAGACAGGAGGAGAAGGGGATGACAGAGGATGAGATGGTTGGATGGCATTCAGTGGACATGAGTTTGAGCAAGCTCTGGGAGATGGTGAAGGACAGGGAGGTGTGGTGTGCTGCAGTCCATGGGCTTGCAGAGTTAGACACAACTGAGCAACTGAACAACAGCAGCAACCTTACTTCTTACATTTCGTAAATGAAAATATCACATTTTCACAGCCCTCTCTTCTAAATATGAAAAGATGTCTCTGCAGTTCATTCCTTAAGGAATTTAGGAGGCAGGCTGAAAATACACATCAATGCCTTCTTTTTTTTTTTTTTTAACTGAATGAACAATGATTTGAGAATGTGTTACATATACCTTGGATTTATTTTGCATTTGTAAACTATAAATTAAGTGTGCATGTTTCTTAGGTCACCTTATTAAGACTGAGTAAGTGCGTTTTTGAGTCCAGCTCCAGTAGGTCTGTGGAGCTCTGCCTTTGGAAGGTCAGATGTGGTCAGAATTCTTGTCTTTCTGGTTCACCAGTGTCGCCTTTTTCTGGCCTCCAGAGGGTGCTCCAAGAGCATTGCACTGCGATTCCCCAAAGAATGACTCCTTTTTTCTTTCCTTAAATGACCGGTATTCTGGGCAATCTTTGGGGAAGAAGGGGATCTGGATTTCCTCAGAGTTACTACCTCAACTGGAGTTTGTTTCCCAGTTAGACCAAAATAGACCAAATTTGCTAAGAACTCTGAATCAGAACATTCCAAGACATTATTCTGATGATGACTCTGCAGTTGTCAATTTGCAAGGGCGCATCTCTGAGATTTACTTTTATTTTCTTTTGATTTTATGGGGATATAGTTGATTTATAATGTTGTGTTAGTTTCAGGTGTACAGCAAAGTGATTGAGTTATACGCATATATATATATATATATGTATGTATCAACTGTTTTTTAAGATTCTTTTGCCTTATAGATCATTACAGAGTATTGAGTAGAGTTCCTTGTGCAATACAGTAAGTCCTTATTCCTTATCTGTTTTATATGTGCTGCTGCTGCTGCTAAGTCGCTTCAGTCGTGTCCGACTCTGTGCGACCCCATAGACGGCAGCCCACCAGACTCCGCCGTCCCTGGGATTCTCCAGGCAAGAACACTGGAGTGGGTTGCCATTTCCTTCTCCAATTCATGAAAGTGAAAAGTGAAAGCGAAGTCGCTCAGGCGCAACCGACTTGTAGCAACCCCATGGACTGTAGCCCACCAGGCTCCTCCATCCATGGGATTTTCTAGGCAAGAGTACTGGAGTGGCTTGCCATTGCCTTCTCCGGTTGTATATGTAGCAGTGTGTATATGTCAGCCAGAAACTTCCCCCAAAGAACTAGCATCTTATAAGCATCTTTTGGTTGCCTTTTAGAGCAGTTTCTTTGGCATAAGTTCAGGCAGTATCTACAAAGATATTTAGTCATATTGAAAAGTTTCACTATAGCATTGGAAACTTACACATGAACACATCAAAATTAAACAAAGGATCTTTAGGGATATGTCCATTGTCATGTCTTCAGACCGTATCCGCAACCCCTAGCTAAATGTTTATGAACCTTACTTTGATTAAACTACACATTTTTGAAAACGGGTTGGAATGACTAATTCTTTTGGATATGGGCTAATGTTATAACACTGTCACAGAGGCACTGGTGTTTGCTCATGGTTTATTCCACCCTGCACTGATCACCTTCAGCGTGAGTTCCTCCAAGTCTGTTACTCCCTTCTCTTTTTAAAGGACAGTGTTGTTCACATTGTTGTGGTCCAGGTAAGGTATCACTGATGGAAAGTAGCCTTTGCTCTGCGTTGGTGTTCCAGGCCTTCTGTTTTATAGCTTCAGTCGCAGGCAGCTGGGTCCTCTGGGCAGCTGTTGAGTTTTAGTTTCAGTGATGTGAGAGAGTCGGGGAAATGCTGTATTAGGCTGAACCATCGGAACTTGTCAATTCTGTAAGTGATGCACGACTGGATATTGTCAGTGTCTTATAGTTTTGTATTTGGACTGTCTTTAGTAGCTTGACTTTATGCCTTACATAGTGTTTTTGAAAATAGAAGAATGCCAACTTTGAAAAAAATTCATAGAAGTTTTGTTAGTTAAGTGAGGTTAAAGTAATATATGGTATAGAAGAAATCTGGGCTAGGAAGTCATTAAACCAGTGGCATTTTCTTCAATAAATAGACCAGGTCATGTGATATCCATGTAAAATGAATTCACCATAAACGTAGGGTGCCAGGACAAAGAGCACTTTCCCTTGGAGAGAAAAGTAATACATTTCTACCATAACATATCACTTAGATTTTTTTGAACCTTTTAGCAAACTATTGTTTTGCTTTATCTTACCCACCATATTTCTACAGAGATGTGAGTGAGAAGTATTGGTGACTAGTGAGCAATCGTGGCCTTATTTTATGGAATAATATTTTTTAAAACTTGACTCAGTTTCCCTGTAGTACAGCAATTCAGTTTTTCCAGTAGTTTTAATAGAATTTTACTGTCAAGTGAAAATGTGTTCATTATGAATGGCCCCTATTACTTTGTAAAGAAGGATAATATGAGACAAAGCCAGATTTTTAAAGTATATATGTATCTGTTTGCAATTGTAACTCATCTGTTTGTTACATATAAGCTCACAATTGTAAAGACCAACTCCATTTTTAAAGGATATGTCAGTCTCCTTAACTATTCCACACTAAATATAAAACCAGTTGTTAAAAGGAAATGTCTGAATTCTAACTTGGAAATTTTTTTTTTCAGAGCAAATAAGTCTTATGCATTTACCAAAATGTTCTGAATACTGACAGTTTTATATTTAAGGACTCCAGAATTTAAAGTGAAAATTCCTGTATATTTTGTAACTTTTTCAAAAATGTATTTCAATCCTAGATAAGGCATGGTTTGGATATTAACTATGCATTAAAAAAATTCTCTATTGAAGCCCTAAAGAGAATTTTTTATCTTAATTAACTGTTTCCAGCTCAGTTCAGTCACCCAGTTGGGTCTGACTTTGCGACCCCATGGACTGCAGCATACCAGGCTTCCCTGTCCATCACCAACTCCTGGAGCTTACTCAAACTCATGTCCATTGAGCCAGTGATGCCACCCAACCATCTCCATACCAACCAATTAACTGTTTAGTACATCATCTATTTGAAATTTTCCACTGGTGTATAATAATAGGAAATCATATTTACACATGAACTGGTAAGAAATGAATCCAAAAATCAAAGCAGAAAAAAAGTGGAGATAGTCAATAGGTATTTAAAAATAAACTAATGCCCATGATAAGAGAGTTTTCTTTTTTAGAGATAAATGCATGCATTGCTATTTAGAAATGTGGATTTTGTGAATTGAATGCCCTTTCTGTGCTTAAGTTTATTGGGAGTTACAGAAGTTTCTGGTTTTCCCTGGATGTGTTTCTTCTCCCCTTTCCTCATGGTATTCAGTGGACTTTCTGTTGTATTGAGAGACAAGTGAGGCGGGGCAGAAGAGGATCCGAGACTTGCTCTAGTAGAGGTTGACATGAAGTAGGCTGCAGATTTCTCCTGGGACACACAGCACACTGTGGTGTCACATCTGCAATGTGAACACTTGCGTTGGGTTGACCAAAAAGGTCATTTGGGATGTTTAACATGAACTGGTATATGGAAAACATTTTTTTGTGTGTGTGGAATTTCCTTTCCCTTTCTTCTCCAAACTTGGAAACTTGACTTTTTAGTTACGAGTTTATACTGTATTAATGGTTACGAACATTTAACTGAAAGGGTTGTTTTGTATTTGTGTTCTGTATTCATGTAATATGTGAGTATACGGTAGGAAGACTTCTTTGGACGGAGGCCAACATTCTATCCATTTGTAACCTCGGTTGGGGCTGAGCTGAGTCTAAAACATGTACTCATGCAGTTCAGCATAACACAAATGAATGCTTTAATTCCTCATTTTGATGGTTGTCTTTTCTTCTCTCCAAACCCACTGGAGTAAAGGAAGTACACAGTGAAGGATGACATTTGGAATCCACATCTATATATTCCACAGGGGATGGGATGAACCGTTACCCCTGCAAAAAAAGCCCATGTGTGTTGGTGCTATGCTTAGTTGCTCAGTCATGTCTGACTCTTTGCAACCCCATGGACTACAGCCCGCCAGGCTCCTCTGTCCTTGGGGATTCTCCAGGAGAGAATACTGGAGTGGGTTGCCATTCCCTTCTCCAGGGGATCTTCCCAACCCAGGGATCAAACCTAGGTCTCCCACACTGCAGGCGGATTCTTTACTGACTGAGCCACCAGGGAAGCCCATACCTGGATTTAAGCCCTCCTGGGTGTGGTCCCACTCCTGACACCTTTGATCCAGCCAACTTCTGACAGGCAATATCTTGACATTTGGCAGCACTTTAGAACTGAGCAATATTTTGCCTTTTCCCCACATTTTCTGGCCTGTTCGCCTTAAAAATAAAAACCCCATTTCTGAATGAATGTGACCACTGAGGGGAAAAAATTGGCTCTGTTCTTCCCTGACCAATAGTCCAAGTGAGAATTGAATTATCATGTTTGAATAGTGGGATTCAGAATATACCAGCCTGAAAATTTGACCTTGAGCATCCCAGAGTAGAGGTTTCTGGGGCACTTGCGTGGTGGCCCTGTCTTAATGATGGCTGTGTGGCTCCAGGGTTGAGAAGTGCTGGTTTTAGTCCGCCAGAGGAGTGGTTAAAAGGCAAAGCTCTGGTTCTGTCCTCGGACTGTGTGGTGTGAACTCTGACAGTGACAGGCACGTAAGCCTCACTTTCTGTGTGTGTACGCTGTGGGAAATATGACATAATTCATGTGGTTATTCTAGGAATAGTGCTGAGTATTGTGCTGGGTACAGAGTAAGAACTAAATGATCGCTTTTTTTTGTTTGTTTGTTTAATTAACAAAACCTAAGCACTTTTCCAATGTATCTTCTTACTTCATGCATCTGTATCAATATTGTCTGAACTTTAAGTCCTCCAAAAATAACTATAAATACTGTACATTTTTTTTACAGGGTCCTGTACCCAGAGGTTCTTTGTAAATAACCACTGTGTTATTGATAATACATGTCAAATATTTATTAGGCATACCTTCTATGGCTTTGGACTCTTGCTGAGAGTTGGATGCCATGTATATAACACATTCCTAAAAAGAGCAGCCAGATATTCTTGACCTTGAACTTCCCTTGAATTTTGGTCTATGGATAAAGTCGTATTTTTGGAGAACAGAGGACTACTAGGAGTGATGTTTCAACAGATGGGGCAATAACAGTTTAGTGTACTTGTGTTTTTAATAATATACTTCTTTGAAAATATATGCCAGTTAGTTCCTTAGTTATAACTTCTGCTTTGCTAATCTCCCATGCCTTGATGGTCAACGATAATTTTGTTTTACACGTAGTGCCTAGCAGAGTGCTTTGCATACAAATATTTATAAAATTAAGGAGTGAGAATCATTTGTATATATTTGTTGACTATTTTGTTTCCTGCGTTACAAGGATAGATAATTGTAATGATGAATTGATTTTAATTGGAGCATATTGTGTTGCACTATGTAATTTATTGTCTGAAAAAATTTTCCATTTGTGTATTAAGTTAACATTATTTTGTGTGTGTATGTATATATATGTATATATGTGTATATGTATATAAAGCCTGCTTTTATATTTTGGTATGTTCTCTTTTCTCTGCCAACAGAGTGACAATATCTGTATTAAGCACATGATGTTTCATTGTTTGAAATTATGGAATTTTCTACATTTTCCACTTTAAATGGTTTTTCAGTAAATAAAGAAGGGGAGCCTGCCTTGAAGCTTGTGAAATGGCAGATTTTTATAAACAGTTATAATAGCAGTAGTATTGAAAATTATTTTTACCTATCTGAGAAATATACTGAAGACTGGTACTTTGCCCCCAGAAGGGTTAGTTTGAATACAGAAAATAGACACTGGTTATAATTTCTTTAGTGAGGTCACCTTGCTGTATGCTTGAAATTTTCCCTGGGGAGCAGAAGAGAGAACGATTCATGCATTATCCATTTTGGGAAAGAGTTATACATGTACAGGAATTATGGAAATGAGCTGGTGGGTTTGTCAAGAGAAAACCAATTATTTGAATACTGAGTTGAATAGAAAATGAAATACATAGTTTTCCATATATTAAGTTGAATAAGAATGAGAGATTTGGGTCCTAATGGTTGTTTTTTGGGTTTTGTTTTCACATGTTGATTGTATGGTGTGTTCTCCATTGCCCTTAACCTGACAGGAAGGAGAAATATGGATAGAAAGAATTATTTTATATATTTTGGTATTTGGAAAGCAGCATCAGAGTTTTAAATATTGTGTTCATTATTCATGCCCTATTGAAAAGGACTGGCTTGGGACTTCCCTGGAAGTCCAGTGGTTAAGACACCACGTTTTCACTACTATAGGGGCACAGGTTCGATATCTGATTGGGGAACCAAGACCCTGCATGCTAGAGTGGCCCCAAAATAAAGAGACGGGGCTCCACTGGGGCACGGGAGAGAGAACAGCTCGTGCATTATCTATTTGGGGAAAGAGTTATACATATAACAGGAAGGTAGGTAAGACAAGGCCGTTATCTTCCACTGGTAATTAGCAGAAACTAAGGGACCCTGTAGAGAGTATAGTCTCTGAGAGCCACAGACTCTCTCCCCTCTCAGATTGAATGTACAAGACACGCCCTTCACCAAGAGAGTATCTGAGTTAGACTGTGCAGGGCAAAAAATGTCACCACTTACAAGATGCCACTCGCAATAGAGAAAATATTCACAAAACATAAAAAGGTCAGTGACAGCCTGGTATCTGAATTTGGTGACCATAGCCACACTCTAAGATAAAGACAGGTTTCAGTTTTTCCTTGCACCCCTCCACTGACGGTAGGCTTACTTCATCTCACCTCTTGAAATCGTGATGAAAAGGCAGGATGCAGCCACCTTGCCCTGAGCCCATCAATCTGGGACCAAAACTCCCTGGAGCCAGAAGGGTAGTAGCAACTGTCTTACAGGGATTTGCATCTGGACAGGCATGTTTGGGAAAACTTCAGGGCACCTATACCATCAGACATCATAGGATTCCCTGAGAGAGGCAGCCAGAGGCTGAATGGTCTTTTTTGTCATTTTAGACATGTGACTTTGTAAAGTTAATGCTGACCTTAATGCAAATGCCCATTTGGGATTTGTTGCTGTGAAACTCTAAGGCGGCTAGATGGCATGGCTTTTGAATAATGTTGTTGCTCTTGAGCAGGATAAGTTATAAGTGTATCAGGAGAACAGTGTATCCATCCCCCAGTGGTCTTACAATTCTCACATTTGCTCAGAGAGAAGTCACCCTCTGGAAGATTCAGTGTTTTGCTAGAGTCAATATGTCAACTCCCTATAAAATATAAGAATAGACTCCCTACTCAGAACTTAATAAGAATCTAATTTTTTGTTATGAATACAGTGGTTCTTTGTTTAAAGCTCCCTTGACAAATTAAGGAAATAATAGATATCCTTTCAGTTATCATTTTTCATGGTCCATTCGTAACTAAAAGCCTCTTATTTAAGTAAAAACATGGTTTCATGGACAAAGTCACTATATTTCTGGTCACTTGAGGAAATAAGAAATGGGAAATTTTATTACATATTGATATACATATTCAAAGGTCTAAGTTCTAAATTCGCACATTGACTTAATATGTGGGTATATGCTTTCTATGGAAACAAGCTTTATTTTCAATTACTTCCAAAAGGCATTAATAAATAATTGTATTTAAAATGGACTACAATTACCTTTTAACCAGTCAGATAAGTTTACATTTTATAGGATTACTTCTGTGATTACTCATCCTATGAATATTCAGGATTTGGTATAAGAATGAAGTCATTACATTGTAAGGACATATGTACAAGCATATGTACAAAAATAGGTAACTTTCTATCTTCTATCCCCTTAGTTTCTATAAAGCAAAAAGCATACTTGGGCTATTTTTTATCTATTTTATTGACTTTGATTATTTGATTTATTTTAAATTTATCCTTCTTTGGTTTTCGTTTTTGGTTTGCAGGATAGAGGTCAAAACAGTCTCAGTTTTACTTCGAGCATTTGATTTGGTCACTTATATACTTTTGATTCTTAGAGAACAAACCAGTGTCCTCACCCAGAGGAATTTTTAATTGAGCAATCATACATGCACATTTTAGCAGTTCATGTCTCCCGACTGTGAACCTTTCAAGGTCATGTCTGCCTTGTGCTTGTTCCTATCACCAGGGGCCAGCGTAGTGATGGGGACATAGTTGTTGGTCTTAAGAATTTATTCAGTGATCGAATTAAGAAGGAAATATCTCTAATTTACTTAAAACAATGTGTTGTGGGAGTTTATGAGGATCAGTTTAATTATTATGTTTCTATTAGTTAATAGTTACTAAGAAAGTCTGAGTGGAAATTCAGCAGTACTAGCAATTCATGGATTTGTTCCTAAATTGACCATGTGTGGTTTTCCTACTTTAAATTTGCACGTTTTATCTTCAAGTTCTCAGTGAGTAATAATCAGTACTGAATTATTCAGACTAATAAATAGGAATTCAAAATTTATTCGACCCTAAATTGTTTTGGTTACATTTTCTCTTAAGAACGTAAAGGCAGTTAAGAAACTAAGCTGATGCCGGTCAAGGAATTAATATTTATAAATACTTAGACCATTGCCTGGAACATTGTGTTTGTCATGTTAGGAGTTTGTTATGTAAATAAATAACAGTCGTTCCTGGTAAGTAGTGAAAAGAATCTTAAACAATGTTAATATTGCCTAAAAAGTAAGCTCTTAAATACAACCACAGCAGCTCTGGGGGAGAATCAGAACTGAAAAGGTTATCTTAGAGGTCATGTCCTTGAATCACTTCTTTTAAAGTGAGGAAACCACAAAATCCAGCAAGAATGTCTGTCCCAGTACTAGAACCCAGGTGTCCAGATTTCATGGTAGCCATTTGAATTACTGTAATGCTACATTTTCAAATCTAAGATGGACACCGTATATGAATTCAATGTTTATAGTACTGTAGGTGTTATTATGCTTCCAAGTAAGAGAGAGAATATTTCTATCATCAGATAGCTGTTTGGGGGTACATCACTGATATGATTTTAATCATTTTGAGGGGTGCAGTAAATTTAAATCTGCTAAATTTTTGTATCTAATTGTCCCTTGTTATAGTATCTGGTGCCCATGTGGGTTCAATAAATATTAACTGACAAGATGACTAGTAAAGGAAGTCGTCCTAATGTCATAACCTGAAAGATGGGAGTAGTGTGTGTATCGGGGGGCGGAGGGGAGCGGGTGTGAATTCACAGATGGTATGTGTGTGAGCTGTCTCAGTGCTCCAAAACCTTGTTAGCACTGATACCTTAATGCAACAGTCTCTAGCAACAAGAATGACCTCTGTGGGCTGAGTATTCTGTAGCAAAGATGTTCAGGCAAAAAGAGCCATGAACACTTGTGCCTTGACAGCTGCTCGGAGGCCACCAGTGACTCCCTTGCATCTGTGAGCCCCTGACCAGTCACTGATCACTGTGACATTTTACCACTAACAACCTGAATTATCTTTGACCCAGAGACCCAGGGGGTCAAAGGCCTCCTAGTCCATTATTAAATTTCCAGAGTGGTAGTTCAATTTGCTTTAGGAGATTTATTTATGTTTATTTATTTAGCTTTTTGTGGAGGAGAACGAGGGAAACAGGAGGAAAGACAGATGCAGTTGTTGTCTTTTCCTCCCTTAAAGGATTATTCTTTTGTCCAGACCTTTACATGGAGGATTTTGCTAAAATCCTAAAAGAGAGGAGGGTCCCAAGCCTCAGCACGGGGTGGTTTTCATCTGCGCCTCCTACGGTGTCCTCAAGGTTACCAAGAACCATCATTAAACTGGGGCTTCCCAGAAGAATAACCCTCTCTCCACAGGTTGGACAGGGAGGGGCTTTGCCTGCAGGACAGCGCAGATCCTTTGAGAGTGGAAGGAACTTACAAAGTTTGGCTGATTCATATTCAACTGGCCCTTTTAATGAGGGCCTTAATTAGTGGATAGAAGAGACTGAAGAGTTCATTTGGAGCCCATCCAAGGAGCTGGGAGGGCAGACAATGCTGATTCCCAGCCAGTCACAGATTGAAAGACTCTCCCAGGGAAGCAATACTGGCTGGGAGCGCTGAAGAGTGAAAGCCTGGCTTCCGCATGTGTGTGTGTGTGTGTGTGTGTGTGTGTGAACCTGTAAAACTGTCCAATAATCAGTCATCTTTTGAGAGAAAGAGGAAAGCAGTAGATGTGGTGAAGGAATCCCGATGTGATGAGTGGAAGGGATGCTGCTCAGGTGGGCGGAACAGAGACACACAGACAGACAGACACGATCATTTAAAATACCTGGGCTTTATTGTCTTATCTCAAAATTATGACTTTTTTAGATGAAATGTAAACATTTTAGACGCGATCTGGAACATTCAGGGTGGTATGACCCTAGACTGAAGGTGTAAACATGTTAGATGTAAAATAAAGCTATCAGAGGATTCAAAATCTGCATTGTGTCTGTCAGTGGTCTCTATAAGACTGTCCTGCCGTATCCTGTGTAATGCTTTCCCAGTACATTTTATAGTGAATACCTTTACAGAAATCTTAAGGTATTCGATAAATAATAGTCATGTAAGGTCTAGGCAAGTCAATCTATTGTATGTAGGAAATTGTCTTCTGTAATTTTTGACGGGTGAGCTAGTAATGTGGTTAATTTATCTTGGGAAACACCTGGAAGATTTTTTAGGTATGTGAATTATTTATTGAAAATATAGAGCATGATAATAAATATGTCCATAAATGACTAATACAGAAGCCTTTCATGTGAAATACCCAGGAGGAGCTGGGTGCTGGCTGTGAATTATGAACTCTGATAACCTTAAGGTAGCTGTTCCTAAAAAGGATATGATATAGTTAAGAGTTATGAGATTTTACCTCTACCAAGACCAACAAGTGTGAAGCAGCAAAGAAACAGATTAGATAGAGTTGAGAAACTTTTAACATGTTTGCTTTAAACATGATAACATTGTTTAATTTTTTTCTGTGTTGATTTTTCTTCAGATTTATGTGTAAGACGTTTCCTTTTATTTTTTGTTATAGTCTCTGTTGTTTTTCCAGAAATGATCTCCTGCACTAAAATGCACAACATGTTGTTTTAACAGTGTCAATCATCTTATTAACAGGAAGATCATAATATTAAGTTAATTTAAGGTACTATATATTTTCTCTGTCGTAACTATGAATTGTCATCAAGGATACTTGTAAACTTTCCATTATGAAGATTCACAGATTTATCTATTCTCCTGTTGATAAAGCAAATATTTTATGGAAAAGCAGCAGACTTCTTTTTTTTGTTTGTCTATTAAAGAAGTTTTATTATTTTTTCTTTTTTTTGTTTTATTTTAAGAGAAGTGGATTAAGCTATTGTGATTGTTGCTGTGAACGTGTGAACAAGTCATTTTGATTGCCTTTTTTGACATCTATAACACTGGGTCCCTCACATAGAAACAAAAAAATGTTTTCTGCATACTATGCATTTCAAAGATCTATTGATAAGATATAAAGTGCAAATCAAGGGTCTGAGGAGAAGTGTATAAAAGAAAACTTATTTCTCAAAAACTTAATCTAAGTGAAAAAATATTGGGTAAACCCTGGGTGCCTCACTGTGGCCTAGAGATATATTTAAGTGTATCATCCAGAGGTCCATTTATTACCAGGAGAGGATCAATTCCACTTATTCTCTTTCTCTGTGGCACAGCTCCAGGAAAGAATTTTAATTGATTGGTGGGAAGATTTTAACACACAGAACTTATAAGCCACGCACTATTATTTCTAGGCCAGTGGCTTTACCACATTATTGGGTAATAAAGCTAAAAGCTGCCAAATGTTTCAGAACTTTTTCAGAAATTTACATCCTCTCTGAGAAAGAGCTAAGAGAAAGGGCTTAGTCAGCGTGCAATTATGGTATTAGATAAAATATACAGTTCGGTCTAAAACTAAGATGCGGTGAGTTGTCACTGTACTTTAATCAATCAAAAACTGTTGAGAAGTTAGTTGTCGTTCTCACTGCCACTCCTTTGAAAGTAATCTGCCTTTCTTCTCTGAATGCTTTTAAGATTTTGTCTTTTTTTTTCTCCTTTTTCTGGTTTCACTGTGATGTATTTAGGTGTGTATTTATCCCGCTCAGGATTGACTGGGCTTCTTCAACCTGTACCTTTGCTTTATTCTGGGAAATTCACACCCATGTCTCTTCAAAGAGTTCCTTGATCCCATTCTCTTCTCTCCTTCTGGAACTTTAATTAAAAGTGCATTGGACCCTCTCACCCTAATCGCTTCTCTTTATACCTCTTTTAAAGTTCCAGTTGTTTGTCTCCGGCCATTGCTGTATTTCTTCTGATCTGTCTTCTACTTCGCTCATTGTTTCTTGTGCTGTGTATGGTCTGCTACTAAGATTTTTCATTTCAACCCCCTTTTTTTTTTCCTAGCAGTTTCATTTGGCTGACCCCCTTTCAAATCTTCCATGTAGCAGTTTATATTCTCCTGGTCCCTGGAGATATTCTCAAGTTTGTTATTTACTTTAGCAGAATAAGCACACTTGTTTCATCATTTCTGTGTGATGCTTTTAGAAATGCTGGTTCTCACTCACAGCTTGTTTTGTGTGTGTGTGTGTGTGCTTAGTTGTCTCTGACTCTGTGCTAGTTCTTGTTCAAGACATGGAATGAAAATGAATTAAATAATTAATTGATTTTTTTAAAGGGGACTTCCCTGGTGGTTCCGTACTTAAGAATTCACCTTCCAATGCAGGGGATGCAGGTTCGATCCCTAGTCTGGGAGCTAAGGTCCCTCATGCCTGAAGCCCCCCAAACCAAACCATAAAATAGAAGCCATGCTGTCACAAATTCAATAAAGACAAAAAATAAAAAGACAGAGCAAAAGCACACGCATGCCTGCCTGGGTCTGGGTTTGTTCTTGCGGGATGCTTTAGGACCCTACCAAGTTCATGGCTGCAAATGCCAAGGCTTCTCACTCTGCTTATCTGGGTTTACAGAACCTGTCTTTAGCCTCAGCCTTCCCTTCCTGCTTCTCATAGGGTTAAGACAGTGTCCCTTAGTTCTCTGGGGTTGGAGGAGATGTGAATTTTGTTTTGGTTACCTGTAAGTATAGCTTTGGGGGGCTTCTGCATAGGAATAGCCCTCTGGCGCCTGGGTTAATATGGAGAGGATCCCATATTTCCCACCTCAGGCCACCCCTGGGTCTTGACTTCTGGATCCTATGTCTCCAGGTGGGTAAATGCTCTTAAAGAAGCTGTGTGTGTGTACTGCCTTTATATTTCCTTTATATTTCAAGATTTTCCTCAGACTTTGTCCTAAATGTTCCCAATTGTGTCAGATCCTTTTCAGGTGATGCTTATTATACGTAACAACATTTTTAGTTGTTTGCAGCAGAAGGTTATCATGGAAAACTCACCCTCTATTACTAGAAATCATTAATCAGTAAGAAACTAAAAACTTTAGGGTGATATGAATGCCTCACAAGAGATTTGATATCCTGAGGAGCCCTCAAGTTAGGGATTTTCCAGAAGGTAACATTTTGAGGATGAATTGTTGCATTTCATTGACCTTTGGGATCTAAGCAATCTTATATCTGGCCAATTTCGAGTTAAGGCGATCTCTAGGAAATGCCTCAGGTGGAGGTAGGGATGGGCTTTATAAACCAAAAGGTTAATCCTGAAAACTTCAATGAAATAAGGAGAAAGTGTCACAAAACATGTAATAGGACAAGGTTTAAATCCCACTGAATATAATTGCTGTGGTCGCTACCCAGTTTACAAGAGAAGGGGTAAGACATTACCAGTGTGCCAAGGAATCAGGTTAAAAACCTGTTTTTTTGTCTTCTGGTAGAATTCAGTCATCAAGAGAAAAATGAAGACTTGACCAAGATCTCACAGCCGATTACCTGGTGCCCCTGGATATCTGTCTACAGAAGTGGGCGTGCCTGACACTTCACTTCCTGCCTTGCCTGGGCCTTAACTTCATGGGTCCCTCACTTTTTTTTTTAATTGGAATACCATTGCTTTACAATGTTGTCTTGGTTTCTGCTGTACGATACAGTGAAGCATCTATATGTACACGTATATCCCCTCGGCCTTGGACCTTCCTCATCCCATCCCTTTAGGCGATCACAGAGCACCGAGCGGTGCTCCCCGGGCCTGAGAGCAGCCTCTCACTCGCTATTTTACACATGGTAATGTACATATGTCCAGCGGCTGTGTTCTGTTGCTGTAGGGCTCTGAGGCTGCTGGTGTTGCACTCCGTCAGGGCCTACTTCAGGGCGTCACGAATGAGTGTGTCCTGTAACACTCTGCAGGTGTGTGCATGGCGTGGACTGATAGTGTGCAGAGGTAAACACAGGCCTCTGTGCTTTTCAGTGTCCGTTGCAGAGATGGTTTTTGCACTTGAATTGGCAGTGTGTGCTCTCGCTGCTGTTGGAGTTCTGGGCAGAAAAGTAGATGTGATGTTTATTGAGGGGTGGGGGGCAGGGAGCAGCTGCAGGACGTGGGGAAGTGGTTGGACTCTGGTAATCGTATTTGGCGGGTCAAGGGTGAGACTTAGCCTGACGCGATTTGGACTCTACCCTGGGCCAGCGAAGCCGTGTTAAAATCAACTCCAGGTGTTTCCGTTATTCTTACTGCCTAAGTATTATTAAAGCAAAAAATAATGTGTTTTAGGATATGAAGAGGAGGGAATGGGTCACTCATTGCCTGGGAATCACTGATTTGTAATAGAGCCTGTTCTCTCTTGACAATTGCTCCTGCATGTTGAAAATGCACCATAAATCTCGAGTGAGTGTTTCAATAGTAGTTGTTCTTCCAAGTGAGCGGTTAGCACTTTTGTCTTCAAGAGGACACTCACTCAGTCAACCTCTTTGAGTGTTTTATGCTTTTTCCTGCAGAATTTGGACTTTGCATGGGTGTAGCTACAGGTTTCCAAGTTAAATCCAGAATGAAGATGTTTTAAATCATTATGCTTATTTTAAAAATCTCAAGTATTACCAAATGATGGATGGTAGAAATATGCTGTAGAAATACGTCCATGCAGTAAAGGAGAGAAATTATAACACCATGGAACATCTTCCAGGAGATGCTTTTGACGGTAGAAATGTTGGTTTGCAAATTCCTAAGTCAGGGTCAGAAAAGATGAAGGGTAACCTTTGGGTTACTACCCATGAAGGGTAGTGCCATTTAAGACAGGTGTTTCTTTACAACTTCTGCTTATTTTATCCTAGCCCCATTGCTGTAGAATTTTCTAGGGTTACATACCTTCCTTTTTTAACCTTGAATGCCTGGCAAAGTTGTTGAAGCTCAATCTAGGTATGAACTTCATACGGGTATAGGAGAGAGCTGTCTTAATCCGCGTGCGCACACGCGCGTGTGTGTGTGTGTATGTGTGATAATTGTTCAGTTGTGTCCAACTCTTTGCAACCTCATGGACTATAGCCCTCCAGGCTCGTCTGTCCAAGGAATTCTCCAGGCAAGAATACTGGAGTGGTTGTCATTTCCTTCTCCAGAGTATCTTCCCAGCCCAAAGATCGAACCTGGGTCTCCTGCATTGTAGGCAGATATTTTACCGTCTGAGCCACCAAGGAATGGTTAAGAAGCAACCTTATTCCTGAAGGATAAGTTATGTCTTTCTTTGGCATGTAATTTTGGCATGAGGTGGGAGAGATAGATGTCCTATGACTGTGTCATCTATGTCTTCCCCTTCCTTGTCTCCCACCCCAATTTCTCCTCATATTAAATACAAAATTAAGGGAGTAATACTTTGTTCAACTCTGTGATCCTCTCTGGAGAATTCCCTGTTGAGGCAGCCTGCACTCTTGCAGAGAATTTTTTCTGAGAGTAAGTTTCTCACAGGGCAAGAGCATGGCTCCAAATTAAAGTGAAATTGGACTATCATCATCTTGGTGGCAGAGAGCGTGTCTTGCACAGCTATAGGTATTTACAGCTGTGACTTATATATAATTGAGTGAATGTGAGTTGCTCAGTCGTGTCCAACTCTTTGCGACCCCATAGACTGTAGCCCTCCAGGTTCCTCTGTCCACGGGGATTCTCCAGACAAGAATACTGGAGTGGGTCACCATACCCTCCTCCAGGGGATCTTCCCAACCCAGGGATCAAATCCAGGTCTCCTGCATTGTAGGCAGAGTCTTTACCTTCCGAGCCACCAGGGAAGACCCCCTCCCCCACCTTATATATAACTAGAGCTCCTTAAATATGAAACACAACCCGTGGGTCAGCAAGTTGAACAGACCATTAATTAATGATTCATTAATCAGTGTTGTTAAAAGGCGTGAGTACCAACTCTTCTTTCCGCGGTGTTGCCCACACTTGCCTGTTGACCACGTCCTGCCTGTGATGCCTCCGAAATGCCTTTCAAAGGGGACCTCCTCTCTCCACCCTCCCTACCTCTCCCTGAGCCCTGCTGGGCTTAGGAGGCTCGTTTCCCCTGCCTTTCTTCTGCCTTGCCCCCACTTGCAGTTCATTCTCTGTGCTGCTGAGAGACTTACTGTCTAAGAGTTGAACTGGGACATGACAGTCCTTTGCTTTATAAGTCTTCTTAATTCTCTTTACCTACAGATTGAGATTTCTGTTCCTAAGGTTGGCACTTGCCTGCAAGGCCCCAGGCATTTCTGGCTTCCTTTCCACTGCTCTTTATCTCCAGCCACACCCCTTCACGCCTCAGCCACAGGAACCTCTCTCCGCAGGGTGGTCTCAGTTTTGTGCCTGTGATCACGTGGTTGTCTCTGCCTGGTAGGTCTTTCTCCCATTTTCCACCTATCTAGTTCTTCCTTATCCTTCAAAGTCACCTTAAATCCCTCCTCTACAGAGCCTTTCTAACTCTTTCACACAGTTGACTACATCTTCCCCTCTACTTCCATGGTACCATCGCTTGTACCTCTTCGGGGATTCTTTTTGCTTATTACAAGTTAAAAAAAAAAAATCTGTTCCCCCATCTCTCTCCTGATAAGGACATCATTTGATATCCCAGCACCGTATCCGTGTAGAGAAGGTGTCCCGTGCATGTTGAAAGAATGAAAGTATCTGAGTAATGGTTCCTTTGTGGACACCATGACTTTTTCCTAGAAGTTGACCTTGACCATCATTCATGCTGTCCGCTCTATGGCTGTCTGTAACTTTTGTTCCTATTCCAGTAAAGTCCTCAAGCTAAGACCCACATAAAAGTCAGCTGAAAAGCCCCTCTCACGCTGCACCATGCAAGCATTCTCCTGGTAAGGAAGTCTGTGTCAAATAGAATTTTTGGTTTGGCTCTTTCTGTACAAGTTTTGGTCAGAGGAAAATCCTTCAGATCTTTTAGGCATCATCTGCATCCTCTGTTCTGTAGCTGTAGGAAATTTAGATTAGCGGCCATTATTCTGTGAGGAATCCTGAATATGTTTAATATCAGTTCTTTTTTATGGGTTGTCATCAGATCTGTGTCATCTGTTTTGTTCTTATTCCTCAGGATGTGTCAAACCCAGCGTGGTCTCTGGCGCAGCAGCATTAGCAGATCATCTGGCTTCAACCCAGACCTCCTGAATCAGAAAGTCTGGGATGAGGCCTGGATGTCTGCGTGTTAACAAGCCCTTCAGGTGATTTGATTCAGATGCCTACCCAACTTTGGGGATCGTGCTTATGGAGGGACCTATTCAATATAGGCGTTTGTCTATCTGGATAAGTCAGAAGAGTTGTCTGAAAGTGATACCTGTATCTGAGAGACTGCTGTGATTGTATAGTTTCAAGCAAATTGTCATGTGCAGATGATGTCTTGTTAGTACGGGGAGTTTTTTTAAAAACCCGAAAGATGATAAATATGCATGTGAGTAATCCATCTAAGAGCCACTTGACACAGAAGCAGAGATGAAAGGCTTTGACAAAGAAAAAAGAGCCAAGACTTTCACAGTACCCTTTGGAAGTGATAAAATTATGTACAAAGACCAAGATGTGTTTTAAGTGTGTGTTCCTGTGTGTGTGTGTGTGCATGTGTGTGTCCATGAGTGTGTTTTTCAAGGCTTACTTTAGCAATATTATAAAGAGTGAGTGTATCTAGGTCAAGATTGTTTCAGTAGAAAACTATAAGCTTATTATATATTTTTCTTTAAGTTTTTCCCTCTAAAAAAGAAAACATTTCATGGAAGAATCATCATATTTAACATCTGTCAGAAAAATTATATGAAAACGGTGACCATTGGAGGTGAAACACATGTCCTTTCTTTTCTTACTTAGCTATGATAATTCTCAAGTTCATTTTCTTAAGGCTTTTTTACTGCATCAGAAAGATAAGCTGGTGTCAAATTACTGATTTATTACAGGAAGTTTTGCTTTCATTTGTTCAGCAAATAGTTCTTAATTATATGTACCTAGTAGTTCCTTGTATTGTGCCAGATGCTGGGAATAAACAAGGAATAGAACAGAAATGATTCTTACCCCAAAGGAGAAGGTAATTTTTAGTCTAATGATTCTATACTTTCTAACAAAACTCTTATACACAAAAAATCCAAGAAGGGTAATTCTTGCTTTAAATTTTTTTTTGTACTACCCACTACTTGAACTTCATGAGCTCATAAAAAATAATTAAATGGGAATTTCTAAATAAGTATTGTGCCCCATTCTATAATTAAGCTTTTTAATATGAACAAATCTCAACCAAACTATTTTCAAATATAATATCATTGCTAATTGTTCTCCAGTTAATTTAAGAATTAATCTTAAATCCCTGGATATCAACCCTTGTTTTGAAAGAAACCTTTTTTTAAGATAAAGTACCACATACATAACTGAATTATTGATGATTTTGGATGTTTCAGTAATCAATGAGAAGGTGATTATGTTAATATGAATTATGGTTATAAGGTATCAGGAAAGGACAAGCATGTAGGTGATTGAGAGTAATGTCCATTGAGCTTGCCGTACCTTGAAAGTTGATCTTTGAACCAAATCCAGAAGAAGTGCTTTCCTTATTGCTTATTACATGAGAGGAGTAGTTTATCAGTGAACATGTGAGCTCTGCCCAGTTAAGTACAGGAAAAACCTATGGTGGGAGAGTTGTGTCATCTGGACTCAAGGTGGGAGTGAACTTGTCATAGCCTTTATAAATATTTTTATAGGCAATAAAATAAAACAATAAAGACAGTTCTCCTCATTAAAGAAACAAAAATGACACATACGTTTGAAACTAGGAATAATGGATGCTGGCTCTCTTATTACTTTCTGTTTAGCATCCCTTACTTACTGGTACTATTTTAGGATCTCAGTTCCTTTGCAGTTTGAATGTCTATAAATTCATGTTGCTCTGTTGTAAATGATGTGCATGCAGGAGATGTTCAGCACCACTCTCTTACTGACGGTCCGGCCCTATCTTTCAGTAATCTGCAATGTCATGATTTACAGCACAGGTGAAGAGGTTTTGATTTTGAGATTCTGCCTGCAAGACTTTGACTTGTGTCTTCTTCCTGCTTGGGTGCTGCCTCAGTGTCTTCCCACCTTCTCAATTCAGCCTTTATGTGCAAGCCTTGGATTCCTTTGCCTTCACACAAACCAACAGAGATATTCAGAAGGAATGGGTAGAAATAAATTCCATGGTAATACAACTCACAGTTAGTAAATCATCGCACGTGTTCAAGCCTCATATTTCTGTTTTTAAAATTACAAATATATAAATGGCCATAAAAAAGAAACTGAGGAAATTCAGTCCCTGAACCATGTCTGATTCCCAAACCCAAGTGCTTTTTCTCTGTAGTTCATTATTCCCCCTTTTTCTTCAATGTTCATCTTTATCTTCTGTCTTTCCTATATTCTTATGCTGCCTGCATTTTTAAAATGTGTCTTTCATTTGACATCTTACTCAAGTATTTCATCTCAATCTGCTTCTCTAATTCTTATTTCCTCCTTTGAAAGAAATAATTGCAACACATTTTAGAAATATTTACAATGTATGACACACTTCCAAATCTTTCTAAAATCTGTTTTCCTCAACTTCTCTATTTTTTATTTTAAAGTCACTTATCTCTTTCCTGCTAAGCCCCATTACGGAAACCCAGCATAATTTTGTAAATAATACAAATGGTCTCAGAGTTCCCCTGGAAAGAAACAAAATTGTCTTCCAGACAGCATAATCAAGGTACAGAATCAAGTCTCTGAGATAAAGTTTAGAGAGCCTCCTAATATTGTTACTGTCCCAATTTGAGTCCTTAAACCAAAAGTCCATTCTTTCTAAAATAATAATTCATTATCACAATCCTGGAATAGTTCCTGCTTAACTACAATGTGTTATTCCCACTTAACATTTGTATCTTTCCCAGTCATCTTGACTATAGTTGAAAATCACTGACAGTCATTAGGGACATACTGGCATAACTTCTCAAATTTAAACAGGATAGACAGTTTTATAAACTACTAACACAGTGATATCGGAATTTTTAATGCTGATTTTTCTGTGTGTTTTGGCTGTGTTGGGTCTTAGTTGAAGCCACAGGATCTTCACTGTGGTGCACAGATTCCCTGCTTGTGGTCCTGTGCTCAGTAGTTGCAATGTGAAGGCTTGGTTGCTCTGCAGCATGTGGGGTCTTATCTCCCCAACCAGGGATTGAACCCATGTCCCCTGCATTGCAAGGTAGATTCTTAACCACTGGACCACCGGGGAAGTCCCCAAAATCTTTTATTTTGATTAGATGCAGTTGTTCAGGTTCTAAATGAGTGAGATGTTTCATGATTATATCTCTAGTTTTCTATTCTGTAGACCTCATTTCTCTGCTCTGATAACTATACTCACCAGGGGGGTTTCTATGAGCAGGGTTTGGATAAATCTGTCCTTTTTTTCTAGGTAGGAAATCATTAAACGTAATTATATACACTGAATAACTATATACCAAAATAAAGTATTCATTCACAAATTTATAACATTTATTTTCTTAATTTTGAATTCGATTTCTCCATCATCCTTTTCTAATCATTATATCCCATCCCTAGTTGCAAGCATTTTTTTATTTTCCTAAATTAGGTGATAGAGAAGCCCCAGCAAGACAGTAGGCACTCATGGGCAAGTCTGGGTCAGTCTCTTGTGGGGTCACTGCTCCTTTCTCCTGGGTCCTAGTGCGCACAAGTTTCTGTCTGTGCCCTCCAAGAGTCTGTTTCCCAGTTCTGCGAAAGTTCTGGCAGCTCTATGGTAGGGTTAATGGCCACCTCCTCCAAGAGGGCTTATGCAATACCCATGTCTGCTGCACCCAGAGCCTCTGCCCCTATGGCAGGCCACTGCTGACCCGTACGTCCTCAAGAGACACTCAGACACAGTTCTGTCTCAGTCTCTGTGGGATCTCTGGGAACCTTTCATTCAAAGATGGGCACAATAAAGGGCAGAAATGGTATGGACCTAACAGAAGCAGAAGATATTAAGAAGAGGTGGCAAGAAAACACTGAAGAACTAAACAAAAAAGATCTTCATGACCCAGATAATCACGATGGTGTGATCACTCACCTAGAGCCAGACATCCTGGAATGCAAAGTCAAGTGGGCCTTAGGAAGATTCACTACAAACAAAGCTTGTGGAGGTGTTGGAATTCCAGTTGAGCTGAATTCAAATCCTAAAAAAGGATGCTGTGAAAGTGCTGCACTTAATATGCCATCAAATTTGGAAACCTCTGCTGTGGCCACAGGACTGGAAAGGGTAAGTTTTCATTCCAGTATCAAAGAAGGGCAATGCCAAAGAATGTTCAAACTACTGAACAATTGCACTCATCTCACACACTAGCAAAGTAATGCTCAAAATTCTCCAAGTCAGGCTTCAACAGTACGTGAACTTTCAGATGTTCAAACTGATTTAGGAAAGGCAGAAGAACCAGAGATCAAATTGCCAGCATTTGCTGGATCATTGAAAAAGCAAGAGCCTTCCAGAAAAACATCTGTTTCTGCTTTATTGACTATGCCAAAGCCTTTGACTGTGTGGATCACAATAAATTGTGGAAAATTCTTCAAGAGATGGGAATACCAGACCACCTGACTTGCGTCCTGAGAAATCTGTATGCAGGTAAGGAAGCAACAGTTAGCAATGGACATGGAACAATAGACTGGTTCCAAATCGGGAAAGAAGTACGTTAAAGCTGTATATTGTCACCCTGCTTATTTAACTTATATGCAGAGTACATCATGAGAAGCACTGGGCTGGATGAAGCACAAGCTGGAATCAAGATTACCGGGAGAAATATCAATAACTTCACATATGCAGATGACATCACCCTTATGGCAGAAAGTGAAGAACTAAAGAGCCTCTTGATGAGAGTGAAAAAGTTGGCTTAAAGCTCAACATTCGGAAAACGAAGATCGTGGCATCTGGTCCCATCACTTCATGACAAATAGATGGGATGGGGAACAATGGAAACAGTGACAGACTTTATTTTTTTGGGTTCCAAAATCACTGCAGATGGTGACTGTAGCCATGAAATTAAAAGATGCTTGCTCATTGGAAGAAAAGTTATGACCAACTTAGACAGCATATTAAAAAGCAGAGACATTACTTTGCCAACAAAGGTCCATCTATTCAAAGCTATGGCTTTTTCAGTAGTCATATATGGATGTGAGAATTGGACCATAAAGAAAGCTGAGTGCCAAAGAATTGATGCTTTTGAACTGTGGTGTTGGAGAAGACTCTTGAGAGTCCCTTGGACTGCAAGGAGACTCCTTAGATCCAAGGAGATCCTAAAGGAAATCAGTCCTGAATATTCATTGGAAGGACTGATGCTGAAGCTGAAACTCCAATACTTTGGCCACCTGATCTGAAGAACTGACTCATTTGAAAAGACCCTGATGCTGGGAAAGATTGAAGGCAGGAAGAGAAGGGGAGGATAGAGGATGAGATGGTTGGATGGCATCACCGACTCAATGACACATGAGTTTGAGTAAACTCTGGGAGTTGGTGATGGACAGGGAGGCCTGGTGTGCTCCAGTTCATAGGGTTGCAAAGAGTCAGACACGACTGAGCAACTGAACTGAAAACTATGTATAGCCAGCATTTACCATAAGCATATCATAGCCTCCTCTGCTTATCTGGATGGGAAGTTGGTTTCTTTTGTATTCACAGGTAATATTTTGGACATTTCATTCTGTATATTCACTTCATTCTTAGACCTCAAAATGTAGATCCTACAGGAATTATTCCCTTTCTGCAATCTGCCTTTATGAAACCAGCCAATTCTAATTGCTAGATGAAATTCTGTAGATTCCTTATCATGACTTGCTGATGCTCTGTAACAGCTATCTGCAAATACTTCTGTGAAGAGCCAACTTTGCAGTTTAGCGTGAAAGCAGGTATAGATGATATACAAACAAATGGATGTTTGTGTCCCAATAAAACTTTATTTACAAAAACAGGTGGTGGACAGGATTTGACCTGAGGGCTATATTTAGCTTTCTTCTGCTCTATAATCTCCGTTGAAAAGTTGGAAACTTGTCATCTCTATATTCTTTCATAAACATATATCCTTGCTATTTTCTCTGGCAGTCCTTATTCTGACTTTTTCTTAACTGACATTGCATGTATTCCCTGGCCTATTCTAGCATTTTACTAGGAATCTGAGTTCCCATGAGGCCTTCAAAAGGCTTTTGATAAATTTATTCCAATATAGTTCTTTAAAAAATCTCAAAATAAGAGATTGATCAGATCAATGAGTATCCTTTATTTTATATTATTTGTTTATTTTTAATTTTTTGGCTATGCTGTGCAACATGTGGGATCTTAGTTCCCTGACCAGGTCTTGAACCCACGCGCCCTGCATTGGGAGTTCAGAGTCTTAGCCACTGGACCACCAGGGAAGTCCCAGTATCCTTTATTTTAGAGTTTATGCTACAAGTCCACCGCCCACCTCTCCTGCATTTGTTCTCATAATTGTTGAACCTTGAACTATGCTCAGGATGCCATGCTGTTGTAAGAGAACCAGTTATGCTGCAGCCCTAAAGGCATGGAGTCCTATGCTATTAGGGAAAACCAAGTGACTCAGAAACAGAAGCGAACCACACATTTAGGGCCAAATGTAGAACAGAGCTAAATAGCAGCTTATCAGTCCTTCTCTTTGCTCCCCACCCAGGAATACTCCTCCAACTCCAGCTTCTAACCCTTCCCCAGGTTTCACAGCTGACCTTTGCTCAATGTCCACACTGGCTCTTTCTCTGGTGTGGGATCCATAACAGATGTCACCATCCTTCACAGGCACAGTTCCTTTCTGGTTACTTCCCCTTTTCCTTGGAACCAGGTTGACATTTGGTTGGTGTTTAATTGCCCTTGCGGTTGGCCTACTTCTTCTTTCCCCTCTTTTGAACTTCTGTGGTTGCTTTACAGTTGACGCACTTCTAGTCCACTGGCTCTGCTTATTGCTTAATTTCTCGTTCAGAATTTCCCTTCCAGGAACGGGCTGGGATGGGGTATGGGGGGATGGCAGAAGGTGGTAGTAAAGTTGACTAGATTTTACGGTGGACTGGATGTAGGGCGTGAAGTGATGAGAAAATGAAATTTTATATGTGTCAATCCCAATCTTCCAAATCACCCCCCTCAATAGGAGGAAGTTCCAAGAGGAAGGGAATATATGTACACACATGGCTGGTTTGCTTTGTTTGACAGCAGAAATGAACACAGTATTGTAAGGTAATTATAGCCCAGTTAAAAAAAAAGAAATTTCAGATTTGCTCCACTGAATGGATGTTTGTGCCATTTTTTGTTTGTTTTTTAACTAAGCAACACGAATAAAGGTCTAAATGTCAACCAAGAGATCTAGGCTGGAGACACTCATATTCACACAGGTATTCATGCTCATGGTCACCTCTGAGAGAAGGATGCATGAGAAGATTTAGAAGTAGTGTTTTGTAAAGATCGGTGACATTGAGGTGGAGCTTAAATGTTTGAATGAAGGGTACACTCGGTCTGAGAATGCAAAGTTCTTAATACCATATTTTATGATTCTTAACTATTTTTTCTAGATCTAGCCAGTCCAGTCTGAGGATGGGTATATATACTTATCTTTGTACAGCAGAAAACAACCCAATAATGTGAAGCAATTATCCTCCAATTAAAAATAAATTTTAAAAATTAGACATTAAAGAGATTTGCAAAAAGAAAAAGAAAGCACAAGTTGGAAGTTGTTTCTTTCTCTTACACAGCTTTAAAGACCAGGGAAAAAATATTTTTAAGCAACCTCGATAGGAACTCTCCAAAATAAATGCATGCCTGATTGATTCAATACATTTTAAGTCAGTTGTTTAAATATGATGAAATGGCTCTGCCTTTACATAGAGAATAGTCTACCTTTCCCAACATATAAAGAAGCACTCAGATGTCTAGTTCAGAAGAAATTTTTAGGAATATATGATTCGCCCTTTCTCATTTTCTCTTCTTTATCAAGTTTTTGAAAAGCAAATTAAATCAAGTACCTATTAACAGTTAACTATTATTTTGGTTATCAAGGGTTAGAATTTGAGCCTTGTTGGTAACTGATTAGATGCCACCCATAAGCACTGCCCATAAGCATGTACTTAGAACACTTCCCATGAGAATGTAAAGTTTCTCATAATTTACTTTTGTCTCATTCTGTAAGATTCTGAATTTCTCCATAAGGGAAATGAAGTCTTATTTCTTTGTAATTTACCTAGGAAAATAAATGTTAAGCCTTCCCCAAAAAGATGTCCATACTGGAAAGACTTAGTGGAGACTGGATTAACTCTGAAAATGCTGAGCAACTTTGTAGAGAACTGTCCTATTTCTGAAAATACTGTGCCCAGATAACCCGTGTCCAAATCACCTGAGATCCTTTTTGAAAAAGCACATTCTTGGCCTTTTCTCTGACTCTAGCGCATCCGAGTCTTCTGATGGGTCTATGAATATTTCATATCTGTTTTGGTAAACTTGCCCAGGTGACTTGTATGGGCCCAAGGTTTGAGAACCTCTGGCTGGGGAGAGGGCAGTCTGCCAGACCACTGACAGATCCCTGACCTATTTACAGATATTTTTGCCAAAACTCCATGTTTATATTCCTTAAAAAAAAAAAAAACCTTATTGTGCAAAATCATACACTAAAAATAACAGGTCTTCTGGGATAGGAAGGGAGGAGTGAAGAGAAGTGAAAAGGTATGAAAAGTGAAAAGTAACTGGATCACTCATAAGAATAATAAGAAACTCTAGCCCAGTTACGAGCTTTTCAGGTGGTGCTAGTAGTAAAGGATCTGCCTACCAGTGAAGGAGATGTTAGAGACTCAGGTTCGATTCCTGGGTCAGGAAGATCCCCTGGAGTAGGAAATGTCAACCCACTCCAGTATTCTTGCTTGCAAACTCCCATGGACAGAGGAGCCTGGCGGGTTACAGTTCATGGGGTCGCAAAGAGTCAGAGGTGACTGAGCACAGCACAGCCCAGTTACAGCTCCAAAAACATATGTTCTTAACAACACAGTCAATTCTTTATACCCTTAAACCTAGAGACCAGTACTTCTTTTTAGGCATTGGTCCTTGAGGGCGTTCTCTTCTAGCAGAGATCAGTATTAACTTCTTAATCAACATTTTTTTTTAATGACCGATACTTGCCATTAGCTGTAAAGTGCTGCACTCAATATGCCAGCAAATTTGGAAAACTCGGCACCATCCACAGAACTGGAAAAGGTCAGTTTTCATTGCAATCCCAAAGAATGGCAATGCCAAAGAATGTTCAAACTACTGCACAATTGCACTCATCTCACATGCTAGCAAAATAATGCTCAAAATTCTCCAAGCCAGGCTTCAACAGTACATGAACCATGAGCTTCCAGAGGTTCAAGATGAATTTAGAAAAGGCAGAGGAACCAGAGATCAAATTGCCAACATCCGTTGGATCATTGAAAAAGCAAGAGTTCCAGAAAAACACCTGCTTTATTGATTACACCAAAGCTTTTGATTGTGTAGATCACAACAAACTGTGGGAAATTCTTCAAGAGATGGGATACCAGACCACCTCACTTGCCTCCTGAGAAATCTGTATGCAGGTCGAGAAGCAACAGTTAGAACCAGACATGGAACAACAGACTAGTTGCAAATTGGGAAAGGAGTACGTCAAGGCTGTATATTGTCACCCTACTTATTTAACTTATATGCAGAGTACATCATGTGAAATGCCAGGCTGGATGAAGCACAAGCTGAAATCAAGATTGCCAGGAGAAATATCAATAAACTCATGTACATAGATGACACCACCCTTATGGCAGAAAGCGAAGAACTAAAGAGCCTCTTGATGAAAGTGAAAGAGGAGTGTGAAAAATCTGGCTTAAAACTCACCATTCAAAAAAGTAAAATCATGGCATCTGGTCCCATTCAGATCAGATCAGATCAGATCAGTCGCTCAGTCGTGTCCAACTCTTTGCAACCCCATGAATCGCAGCACGCCAGGCCTCCCTGTCCATCACCAACTCCCAGAGTTCACTGAGACTCACGTCCATCGAGTCAGTGATGCCATCCAGCCATCTCATT